>NC_045436.1:174371440-174558189 GCF_002776525.5 Piliocolobus tephrosceles | reverse complement strand
TTTCTTTCTTTCTTTCTTTCTTTCTTTCTTTCTTTCTTTCTTTCTTTCTTCTTTCTCTTTTTCCCTCTTTTTTTTTTTTGACAGAATTTCACTATTTTGCCCAGGCTGAAGTGCAGCGGCGCGATCTCAGCTCCCCGCAACCTTGGCCTTCCAGTTTCAAGCAATTCTCCTGCCTTAGACTCCTGAGTCGCTGGGATTACAGGCACCTACCACCGTGCCCAGCTAATTTTTTTTTCATAGTTTTTAGTAGAGACGGGGTTTCTCCATCTTGGCCAGGCTGGCCTTGAACTCCTAACCTGATGATCTGCCCACCTCGGCCTCCCAAAGTGCTGGGATTACAGGTGTGAGCCACTGCGCCCATACCAAAAATGTCTGTTTCTTGACCAAGGCCACACAAATAATGATTATCGAGGTAGGAATTAATTATTACCTGAGACATTCCATTATGAACAGTGTGCTCGTTCTACTGTCCCATACTGTGGGTAATAAGGAAGGTATACTGACATCACTGAGAGAGAGCATTGTGCCATAGTTAACTGCATAGACTCTGAATCCCAGCTCCAACACATGCTAGTCATGTGACTTTGGGCAGGTTCCTGAACTTTCCTCTTCCTCAGTTTCTTTTTATTTGTAAAATGGAGATTCTAAATCAATGTTTATAAGGTGCTTGGAATAGTGGTTGATACATTATAAATATTATATAAATGTTTGCTAATTACGAAAGTAGAAACATAGGACAATGAAATATCAGGCCTGACTTACTTATTCAGTAACAGAACTATAACTGGACTCCAGGACTCCAAATCTTGGGCCTCATGTAAGTGGAAGTAAGGTGCTTACTAATTGCTGTTGAACAAACTGATGGTTCATTTGAATCAAAAGGGGAAAGTGACTCAGTTAAGTAGGAGGTGACAGGCTCACAGACCTGGGAGGAAGACCAGGGATTATTTCTCATTATAAAGAAGAAAAAATTGAGAGTCAGAAAGGTTAAGTGACATGCCCAAGTCTCCTTGCTAGTAAAGGGCAGAATTGCAGTGACCTGACTCTAAGGCTACTGTTCTTGCCTCGGGCCAAGCAGCCTTCCAGGAAACCCAGATAGTTAAATATGTGAATTTTCCCTCTCTCCCAAATCATCATGAGTATCAAATGCATTCAGGCCTGTGTGAGTTGCTTTCAGCAATAATATCTCTTTTTAAAATGTTGCATTTGCATCTTTTATCTGCAAGGCTCTGATTAATTATAAAAACTGATAAAATTGCGGTTCATAGCGACAGGATGTGTGCTGCATAATTAGAATGGGGTGAATCACAGCAGATGGGGCACCACACGAGTCTGCGCAAAAAAAGATGAGCCACAAAGGGCAAAGAAAAAGTGACAAAAGTAAATGCAGAAACCATGGCTGAAAATAAAAGGTGTCTCAGAGTAATTGCTGGCTCTGGAGCTCATTCCCACGTCTGCACTGTCACTCTTGCTACAAATATCCTCGTATTTATTCACCTAACATGTATAAATGAGAGGATCATTAATCATGCATTGGTATTATTATTTAGAACTATTTATTGTCCTTTGTTCTTAAAGCAAAAGGCCCCTATTTCAAATAGGAAGGAATGTAAAATTTTTATGGAGTCTTTATTAAATCTGCTTAGTTAAAATAATAATAAATTTCCTATTAATAATACTTGCCCGATATATAAAAAGTCAAAAAAGGCATTCATAGCAAATTCTTTTATTTTTGGGGTGGGTAAGTTAAATATTCTTCTAATGCAATATTTTTATTTGTTGCTTAATTCTCCATGGTAGTAATACAATATAATTTATTCAGTTTTCTCCATTGTAAATTTCGGTAATTTCTAATTTTGAAAAGTAATGATTAGTAGGCTTAGTTTTGTGCTTTGAATTAATTGGCAGGTTTATAAAAACTAAGATTATGAAAATCAGATAATCTAAGTTGTACACACTGCACTATGACTGTTGATAGTCATATTGTTGAAGTATGTTGTTAGCTAAATTACATGAAACCAAAATAACCATTAATAAATTTTCATATGTTAGTATTCGAATCCAGGAATTACAACACCCTGAAATTACCAAAAACTCAAATAATAACAAAACAAAGTGGAGGGAAAAGAAAGAAACATGAGCTTTGGAATCTGACCAAGCCAAACGTGATCCAGTCACATAGCCAAGTAGCTGACATGCAGTCCTTCTTTTCTCTTACCCTACTGATGCAGACACTGCCTTTCCCTAGGAATATACAGATAATGATAGCCCAACCTGCTGTTTATTAACCTTTGTTTCTTCTACATAATTATATCAAATCTCCTTTTTAATTTACATATGTGAACACAATGTAAAATAGCTAATTGTGTTTCTCTTACTAATTGCATTTTTAATTCACTATCACAAAGATTCTGCCTTAGCCAACATAACAGAAGTGCTATTATAGAAATATTATCACTTCTAATGTGTCAAGACCCAGGAAAATAAGGCACTCCAGACATCATGGAGCCGTACAGTTCCCTTAATGTGCTGGATGTGCCTTTGTCCTCGAGACAAGGTTTATGCCATCTTCTTAAATTTGCCTGGTGACAGTCTCTCCTCTTTCACAATTCAGCTCCAGCCTCAGTCCCTCAGGGAAGATTTCCAGGCTCCTGGATAGAAATAATCACATTTTTCTACGTGCTACAGTGGCTCCACACAATTGCTGGTCTGAACATCAAACCCACTTTCCTGGACTTGTCTGTGCATGTCCAAACCCTCTGCTTACCCGTGGACTCCTGGAAGGCTGATATGGTTTGGCTGTGTCCCCACCCAAATCTCATCTTGAACTGTAGCTCCCATAATTCCCACGTGTTGTGGGAGGGACCTGGTGGGACATAATTGAATCATGGGGGCGGTTTGGTTTTCCCCATACTGTTCTCATGTCAGCGAATAAGTCTCATGAGATCTAATGGTTTGGGTGAGAAGGGGAAACCCCTTTCACTTGCTTATCGTTCTCTCTCTTCCCTGCGGTCATGTAAGATGTGCCTTTTGCCTTCCGCCGTCATCACAAGGCCTCCCCAGCCATGTAGAACTGCGAGCATGTTAAACCTCTTTTTCCTTATAAATTATCGAGTCTTGGGTATGTCTTTATCAGCAGTGTGAGAATGGACTAATACAAAGGCATAAACAGGTACCTTAGCCATAGCCCCTCCAGAGGGCCAGATGCAGGGTCTTGTATAGAATGGGTGTGCATGGGTGCTTTTGGCTTGCAGCGAAGAAGCTGTGGGACGTTTCTTGCAGCCGTGTTAAGCATTCTTGTTTTGCATATTGCTTTGTAACAGGATGTATACATGGCAAAGTCTTCTAAAAATGCTTTTATTTCTACTTCTATAAGATAGAAAAAAATTCAAAGTGCTCATGGAAAATGATAGTGTCAGTAGTGATGTTTGCAGGCATTGTTGGGGGAAGGCTGCTAATGGAGTTTATAAAAGATCTCCATCTGTCTGCCCATGGCAATGCCACTGAACACTTTTCAAAACTCAGTGTTATCCCAGAATGTCAGCGACAGCACTCCTCAGACAGCATCCTGAGATGTAGGCTGGAACGCTGCCGGCCTCTACCCCCCACTCTGTCACGAAAAAGGCTGAAGTGGTTATCACATTATAAATTAATTTTTAACACAAGTCTGTGTTTTATTTTGAGCTTGTATAAAATTCCCAGTAGGTTTATGAAGTCTGGATTAATCATCAAGTCCTCCCTCATAATTTTCTAATTAATTCCACAGGAGACTCTGCTTTGATCAATTTTAAGACTTCATTGTATTTAGTTAATTAAGAAATTGAAGGCATAGATTTTATCATTACTACAGACAGCCCCAGTTGACCTAGAGTGATGTTTGACTAGCTGCTATGAACCTAGAAAAATTGGATCTTGACAACAACCTCGTTAGTAAACAGTGAGTGATCCCAGAAATAGAGTTGAACCTGACAGAGAACAAAAGTTCCATATTACATGAAAGTAGAGGCAGGAAAACTGCAAAGTTTCATTTCTAAGCCAGAAAAAAGAACCAACATGGTGTGAATGTTGCTCACTGTGTGTTGTGTTTAATCTGTAATACTAACTAGTAAGAGCTTCACAATGAAAATGATCTGGATTAGAATTCTCATTCACCACTGCACTAGCTGTGATCCTGAGCAAGTTACTAAACCTCTCTGAAACTTCTCCTGAATGGCAAAATGAGGCACTTGGTGCATTGTTAAAGATTATAAAACATGGCAATTATCATTATTATCATCATTATTATTTATAGGTGCTTTCACAGTAATTGTTTAATCCTGAAAAATACTAGAAAATCGAGTCAAATTATCTCTTTTAGAAATGAAGAAGAAAAGCCACAAATCATTAATGAAATATTTCTAATGTCACACAGCTAACAAGAGGGGAACATGCAATTCAAACCCAGTGTCTTTCAATCAGCTCATGTCTCTCAAGGAATATTAGTAATGTTAGTAAACACAGTAGTTAGCATTAAAGAGTTGATTTTAGGTCGCACACACTAACCTGTTTATGGAAATTGATATCAATCTCTTACTTTGAAATATAAAGTTTCCTTTTTAAAGAAATACATTTATATTAAAAAGTTAATTGATCTGAAGACAGATGTCTTAAGTAAATCATTGTCTGGGTGGCACATGTGTATTCGGTATCTATTGTTCCATAACAAATTACCCCAAACTTAGCCACTTAACACACATTTATTGTCTCAGTTTATGTGAGCCAGGAATCTGTGTGGGGTATGGCTTGGTGGATGTTCCTAGTTCAGAGTCTGTCATGGGGCTAGTATCAAAGTGTCAGTGTCCACTGGGATGGGCCTTTGTCCTTCCAAGGCTTGCCCATGCCCCTCTGGCCTCTTCCCCAGTCTGAGACCTGCAAGCTCAGCTTCCAATCTCTCTCTACATGGTTGCTTGCAGGGCTCTGTGTTCTCTTGGCTGTCGGCTGAAGACGTCAGTACCTTGCCACATAGGCATCGCCATCAGGCAGCTCACAACATGCAGCTCATTCTATTCATGAGAAGTGAGTCATTAAATCCAGCCCACCCGCACGGAGGAGGTAGTTACCAAAAGGCAGGGGTCATAGGTGACATCTCAGGGGCTGCCCACCACACACTTGTATAGGAGAAAAGTTACAACAATTACATTCTAGTCATTACATGCAAATGACTAAAGTTTGGGAATGCACTTACTCAACCTATCATCTCCAAAAAGGAAGATTAGCTCAGAAAACAAGTTCTGCCTTTAATCCTGACTCTGGCATTTAGAATCCTGACTGTGTAGTAGGTTTTTTTAACTGCACTTCCAGCCCTGATGCTCCTGTTTCCTCTTCTGCCTGGCTTGGCATGTTGTGTAAAGACACAAACACACAGACCCGCCATTTCAGGAGACCTCAACTTTCCCAAACAATTTTTATATTCCTTTACCTCTGAGTCTCCGTTCATGCCCATCCCAGTGTTTAGCTAGAATGACTTTTCCCACCACTCTACTCCATCCCAATATTTTCTGACTGTTCAAACTCTACATATCCCCAAAGGTCTAGTTCAAAAACTCCATCCTCTTCATGGAGCCATTCCCCAACCAGAAGGGAATTCCCCCTGCTTGTTCCTAGAGCAGCGTCCCTGTCTCTCTGTAATATCATTTATTCCACACTGCTTTGAGAGGGACAACAAGAGACAAACAACTAACCCCTCCTGAATGGACATATTGTCTGCAGCATGGATGTAAAGAACTAAGCGTCATCATCTTCATTTTAGCATGAAAAGGTGAAGTGTACAGAGTGTGGTAGGCAGTCTCGACCCCCAGTGATGCTTTCCTGAGGATACTCATGCCGGTGTATGGGGCATCCAGGCTGGCCTATGTGACTGATAGGATACAGCAAACGTCAACGTGTGACTTCTGGGGCTAGGTCATCTTTCCAATGGCTCACTCTGGAAAAAGCCAGCCATTGCTTCCTAAGGACACACTCAAATAGCCTAGGGGAGAGGTTCAAGTAGCAAAAACTTCAGTCTTCCCTCTAACAGGGGCCACATGAGACAGCTAGACTGAAAATGGATTTCTAGACTCACTTAAGCCTTTACTACTACCCTGGCCAAGATCTGATAAACTCAGGGAAAATCTGAGCTAGAAAAGGTGATCTCAAATTCCTGACCCTCTGAAGTAGTGAAAGAAAATAATTGTGTATTTTTGCTTTGAGCCATGAAGTTTTGGGGCAATCAGCTATGCACCAATATGTACATAATATGCAAAATTGAAGAAACTTGTCTGAGGCAAGTAAGCAAGTCACAGTGGCCTCTTCATCAGTAAGGGAGAAAAAAAAAAATCTTCTGCCTTTTCTCCTTTCTCCAGTCACTAGTTATACCCAACTAGGTTCAGCCTTGTGTAAAGATATCTTCAGTATCTGTCTGAAATTCTACTTCCCCTTTGAACTGTGATGGAGGGAGAAAGAGTACACTGTAAGTGTTGGTATATAGCAGAGTATAAAGTCCCCATCACTCCACATAAGGCATCACAGGGACTTTTGATTCTCTGGAAGAAGCCGTAGAGATCCAGCCAAACTCCAGTGCTGAACAGGCAACCCAGGTCCAGAGGATGAAATAATTTTCCTACATTCACACAGTTGCTTAGGATCCAATATAAATTGTAGGTCTCCTAACACCCAGTGTGTGTTTTTTGAAGGAAGATCAAGTACCAAAGGTCAAATCAAAGACCCCTTTGATTTCCATCCCTTCCCTTTATTCTCAGGCTTTGAAATGTTTGTGTCATGTAAGTTTGCATGTACTCAGGAATAACAGCCTACACTATTCTATCATGGATAAATGTGAGGTTTTCATTGGGGACATATAATGGAAACAGTTGATGGGAGCCCAAATTGCTGTCTTTGTACTCAAGCTCAAGTTTGGGGAATATTAACCCAGAACCGATTTTGGTGTCCTGTTGGATTTTCTACAGCGGTATTTGATCCTTTTGATCCTGTCTTCATTGTTATTATTATTATTATTTTGCTTGAAACCCTCTTCTACCTTGTCTACCTGGACATCCTTCTTCCTTGTTCTTCTCCCAACTTTCTGGTCATTCCCTCTCAGTCTCCTGGCCTGGATTCACTTCCTCTGCCAGCCACTTCATTGTTAGCATAATCAAGGGTTTTGTCCTTCACTTTTCTTCTGTCTCATGCATAAAAAGCTTTCCTTTCTTATTATCATCAAGAACACTCACTCTTTCATCAAAACAGAGAATAGATGTCATTTTCCTTGCAGAATGTTTTCTGCAACCTCTCCCAGAGTAAATCCTTCTCTCCTCTCTGCTAGCTCTTTATCATTTTCTTTCATCTACCAAGGCATTTATCACTCAGAAGTTATCTGCAGGTATGTCTCTCTCCTCTACTAAAAGCTGAGCTATGCTAGCTTAGGTCGTAGACTTACTCGTCTTGCAATCAGCAATGCCCAGTCCAGAGGCCAGAATCAAGCAAATACTCAATAAGTATTCAATGAAAGGGTCTGAACCAATCATTAACATGGAAACGTTATGTAAATGTCTTTGGATGTGTCCCTATAAACAACTATGGCTTCTGTTTTCCCAATACAATTCTATTTACCAAAACAACTTCAGGAGAAGGGGTAGTGCTCACATCCTCAGTCAAACCTGTTAAAAACATAGCAGTCACTTAATTAGGCATACAGCTGAATGGAGAGAGAAAATTCCACGTGAGTGATCGTCACTGGGGAAATCACGATTCCAAATTGCTGGAAGGAGGAAACAGGAAGACGAATTTAAAGTCCCTCAAAAGACTCTTAAACACAGTTCAGGAAATGCCATTACTCTAAATTGGTGGAGTATAACATATTGATTAGTATGTATATCCACCAATGGAGTGAGATAATTAGCATATGATTACTTCAGTCTTCCCCACGTCTATTCCACAGAACCCTAATGCTACAAAGTGTTTCTCGGGGGAGAAAAAAAAAAATGTTTCTCTGGACAAATAAGTCCAGGAAATGCAACAGATGATATTCTCTTTTTTCCATTTCATAAATCACATTTGCATGACAAAGTCATTGAGCAGCCTTTCAGTAAAGAAACAGATTTAAGTTTGTTTAAGCGTTTTTCAGACTTGCTGAACTGCACCATTGTGTCTCTCTTACCAACTATTATCACCCTGTGGAGCTAATATTCTGTGTAGATACTTGGGGAAATGCTTGTCTTGCTCTAGAATGCCTAAGTTTGGTCCATATCACTTGCTTGGAGCTGTTAGTTTTGGAGATACCTGTGCAGCCTGCAGCCCTCTCTCTTCAAACAGAGCAAATCAGTGGGTAAATGTAACCTCCACATTTGTAACCATATTAGGCCATCCCTGACCCATAGGCAGTGCTTAGTTAGATTAGTAGAAAGAGTCATGTTCTTTCCCTTTCCAACCAAGACTCAGAAGTTTCAAGTTGAGCTCAGATGGTAGGTTGAGCTAGGGCTATTGGGATTCTTTCTCTCCATATTCACTTAGAAGCAGATAAAGGGTGATGCTCAGAGAGAAATCAAGCAAATGATTAATCAGATACTTGGAAGGAAGCAGGGCTGAGAGAACTTAAGGCCCCCAAGAGAGGAAGGGACTTCATTCTGTTGGTATTCTGATCCCCAGAAAGCCCAATTAAACTTCCCCTCAAGGATATTATAAAATACCCCTGCACACCCTCACTGAGAGCTCTTTTGACTTTACTTTGTATCAGCTACTATTTCTTAAAAAAATTATTACCCTAAAACTGAAGAGTCTTAACTAATATATTAGATGAGGAAGAGATGCATATAAGTTCAACAATCATTTATTAAGTGCCTATTATATGCCAAGCCCTGCACTGTGTGTTATGAAGATTGAGAAAGAAAGACAAAAAAAGCCTTTGTCCTGTAAAAGTTCACTAACGGGAGATATATTCCCAGGAGCAGATTTAACTAGAATCTGGCAATTACTAGATAAAGGTGTGTTAAAGGATATCTAACACATGCTGGGTAGAGGAAAAAAAGAAAAGTTTCCTGAAATATGCAATTCTTAAGATAAATCTTGAAACTTGAGTTTTCCAGGTAAAAAAAGAACATCAAGGGCGTTCTAGACAGGAGACATTGCTTATGCCAGAGTGTCTACGTGTGAAGCAGTTATGAGCATGCAGAGGAAAAACATCAATGGTTATAGCTAGAGCTTGGAGAGCAGGAGACCTGGCCAGAGACGTGTAAACAAGGGGAGCAGAGCCATCCTAGATATTAGGATGTTGCCATGTCCAAGAAAAAACAAGTTCCAAGCAGAAAAGAAACATAGTCAGGTTTGCATGTCAGAAAGATACTTTTAGTAATTGGAAGTAAAATGATTTTGATATCAGCAAGACAGAAGGCAGAGAGACCAGGTAACTGAAGGATAGTAGGAATGGACAGACAGATGAAAATCAATCATGGAATAATAAATTAAAATTAATAACAAAAGGTTAGTGAAGAAAATGTCCTTAGAGACATAACTGCTACTTAGGAATTACTCTCCTCCAACCCTCAAAGTAGAGATTCTTTTGCTTCACTATGAACTACGTATTTTCCAGCAACTCTGCACTCCTGTCCTCTAGATAAATCTGTTGTGTAAAACCAAAGGGCACCTAAAATCAATGGTATTGAGATACCAGGTCTCCATGCTAACCCTGTCAATGGAACTGGGAGTCAGGAGATGAGATGCTCTTGCAGGAAAAAGATTTCTCTCCTTGGGCAGATCTCATGGCCTCTGCAGATCTGAGTTCTTCATTTTTAAAAAGAGAGTTAATTGGATTAGACCAGTTGTTGCAAAATTTTGTTCTATAGTAGATCTTCTTACCAGTGGAAAATGTTCATGAAAATCCTATGTTTAAAAACAGGTGTTAGTGGAACCACATTCTCTGAGGGAGAGAGTAGAAAGCCCCAAATCCTGTTCCTCAGCACCTGCAGTGGGCTCTGAGATAACTGCCTGGAACCCTAGAAGTTCTGGAAAAGACAATTTAAAAACAAAAGCATCTCTGCCATCCAGTTTAGCCTTTTGTATAACCTCTTTATGTTTCATCAGTGGCTGTCTTATCTTTATCTACATGAGCTGGTCTCTGGCCTCCAGGGTATGTGATTTGCCTTGAAGAGCTCCTAACATGGGCAGGAAGACTTTTAGTTATTAATTACACTTGTATTTTCCCAATATGTCGAGATGTATTGAAAAGAATATTTAACAATAGGATCCCTGTAAAGAACACTTCTAAAGGAATACCTGTGTCCCAGCATGGAAAGGATATCACACTGAAAAACTGCCCTGGACTGAACCCTGGCCTTCAAGTTACCTCTGGTTTGAACTTCGGGCGAGTTAGGAACTGCTCAGTCTCAGGGAGTCTTTCCGTTCCTGTGGTTAAATAACGCCAGCCCAAGCTTCTCCAGGCTTCCTCTGAAAGTGCAAATAGCATGACATTTGTGAAAGGGATTTTTATTCTACAAATGCTAACAATTTTTATTAAAAAAATCTGTCAATGCTCATGACATTCTATGATGAAATCAGAACACCAAAATGAAAATTTCATTAACAAAACAAGCAAACGTCTACACTACATATTAAATTATCATCACGGCAAAATGATCCATGCCCAGCCATATGGTGAGGCGATTCGAACGATTCGAACGTGGTGTAATTGTATGAAAACTGCTGCAGAGCTAGCCCTGGGTTGATAAAACGAGTCCAATAACTGTTTTCTCGTTTTGTTGGGAGTGCTTTCCTATTCTCGCAGTAACGCGCCACCACATTTTCTCTGTTGCACTTGATAAGGGCAAATTGGCACTGTGGGATGGAACAGAGCTTTGTTCCATCCCACATGTCAGCCTCCAATTGACTGGAAGAGTTGTACAAATTGTTTTCCCTTACTTCAGAGACACTTATCAAGGCCCAACAAGGAAGGTAATATGGGCCACTCGCCAGGCAGATGAATCTCTCGAAAGAGACAGCACCAAGCCCCCCAGCATAATGAAATTGTGAGACTTTGCCAGTCCTGGAAAATGAAGAACTTTCTGAAGCAGATTGCTTAATAAGGGGTACCCAACAGAGTAATTTAGTGAAGTATTTCAAAGAGCTATTCAGTTGTGGTATTGTAACCTCCCGGTGTTTGTGGGAAAAGTAGCTTCCTGCACAATATTCTGCTTGATTTGTGGCTGCTTTTCCTTCTTATATACTCAGTACCTGACAGGTAACCTTCATTAGAATTATAATTTTTAAAATCATTACCAAATCTCCAAACCTCAGGATTGAAAATAACCTTAAAAAGAAACAAATAAACACTATTTCCAACTAGTCACCAGAGAATACAAGTTCCACTTCCACTTCCACCTGTGGACACTGGAGCCTCACTACCTATTACAAAAGCATAAGTCCACTCATATCACTGCACTTAGGCTCCTAAGCCCTAAATGCTTTCTTTTCATCTTTACCTCTGATATGGTTTGGTTGTGTTCCCACCCAACTCTCATCTTGTAACTCCCATAATTCCCATGCATTGTGGGAGCAACCTGGTGGGAGATGATTGAATCATGAGGGTGGGTCTTTCCCATGCTGTTCTCATGATAGTGAATGAATCTCACAAGATTTGATGGTTTGAAAAAACGGAGTTTCTCTGTACAACTTCTCTCTTTGCCTGCTGCTCTCCGCATAAGATGTGACTTGCTCCTCCTTGCCTCCCACTGTGATTGTGAGACCTCTTCAGCCACACGGAATTGTGAGACCAATTAAAACCTCTTTGTGGCTGGGTGCAGTGACTCACGCTTGTAATCCCAACATTTTGGGAAGCCAAGGAGGGCAGATCACTTGAGATCAGGAGATTGAGACTAGCCTGGCTAACATGGCAAAACCTCATCTCTACTAATAATACAAAAATTAGCAGGACATGGTAGGAGGTGCCTGTAATCCCAGCTACTTGGGAGGCTGAGGCAGGAAAATCACTTGAACCCGGGAGGCGGAGGCAGCATGGGCAACAATGGCAAAACTTCTTCTCAAGAAATAAAATAAAATAAAATAAAAACTCTTTCTTTTGCAAATTACTCAGTCTTGTGTATGTCTTTATCAGCAACATGAAAACGGACTAATACAACCTTTTAGAATGGTGGGCAGTTGGAACTGGAAGGGACATTATGCCCATGTAGCCCAGTGCTCATGTTTTATATCAGAGAGAACCGATGCACAAATAACCTAAGTAAGCAATTTGTTAAGGTCAAATAGCTAGGAAGTAGGACAGATCGATGATAACAACAACAACAACCACAATAGTAGTGACATCAGCAATGGTGCTAGGTTTTCATCTATTGTTTTTCTACATTATAGTTGACTTTATCTCATTTTCCATATAAAATGATACATTACAAACTGTGCTAGGGAAACAGTCAGTAGAACACTCATAATCCCTATTCTCCCTAAGTGACTTGAGAGGCAACTTAATCTTTCTGTCTTCAATTTTCCTGTTTCAAATTTAGAATAAAGAAATGCATACAGTGTTTACAAAAATGCCTGTTGTGAACTACGTAGATAAATCTTACCGGACCCAAGAGGTAAGTATTATTGGTTATATTTTACAGGTGAAGTCATGGAAGAACAAGGGTTTTAGGTGATTTACTCAAAATTTTTCAGCCCAAAGAGCTCAAAGGAGGATTAAGAAGCCAAGTCTGTCTGAAGTCAGAGCCCGTGGAATCACCACAGAGAAGGCCCAGGCAGATAACGGTCAACTGGAGACCAGGCTTACATATTTGGGGGAAGGTTTTCTTTAAGCACTTTGTTTTCAAAGGTTGCCAAGCAAAACCAAGCAATAGTAATGTATTATTCTAAAGAAAGCCTTTGTTAAATGACTATCAGTGTCAAAATAGGTGTTGAAGTTGGTAGCTTCTGCCTGGATCTCTCCAGAAATTGAGTACAACAAACAGACAAAGCAGAGCTGGTGATTTCAGTGCTGAAAGGATATTCCTGAAAACCTCTTTCACTATTTTTTGGCATCTACCAGCTTCTGGTGTGCCTCTGCTCCCAACAGTAGCAATTAGAGGGCTGCCCTCAGACTACCAGGACCCTCATTGCCTGCATACATAACAATGCATAGAACCAGAAGTATCTGGGAATGTATACCAACTCCTCCTCATGACTTAACCAATGATGAGGGCAGGAGTATAAATATCCCAGTTGTCTTGCTCTGATTCAGAAACTCTGAGAGTGACTATCATTATTTTCACTGTTTCCAAGGCTCCCTTCTGGGATGGAGCCCAAGTCACTCTCCAGGGGTTGATACTGCATACTTGATATGATAGATTTCCTTGGTCTCTTTTCTGTCTTCATTTTATTTTCTGTTTCTCCATTCTCCACTTACATGGAGAATGACGTACATGTACGTCATCATATCAGGAACTGCTTCTGGGAAACCAACTTAAGATGCTAGAGCAGCACATCCATTGGTTGATGCTGTTTGTTAACAAGTTTGTCCTTAACATTTAGTAAAACTGAAACTCCTAATAGCTCTCACCCAATGGATCTATTCTGTCCTCCAGCATGACAGAGTACACATCTAACTCCCATCCACGTGTATGGCTTTCAGATGGTCAATAGTGCCTATATGTGCCTATAGGTGCCTTTTAGTCTTTTTCAATCACAAGAGACTTGAATAATAATGATGGCTCAGCACTCACATCATCACAAGCTAAAAATAAAGAGTCATTATTGCTACTTCTTCATCTGTGATCTAGGACAGAATAGGAGAAAAGCAAAAAAGTCTGCCATTTTATCAAAGGAGTTAGAACCCCTCTGGGCTCCCTTCCAAAATCAGAGAAATAACACCACTTACCAACAATTAATACATGCTATTTATTAAGTTCTTACTATATTCCAGAGAGTACTCAGTAGTTTACATATAATATCTCAAGATACCTTCGCAAAAGGAGTTATTATTGTCATTATTTCTGGTTTACAGATGAGGAAATAGAAATACAGAGAAAGTATGCTGCTTACCCTATGTTCTATACAAAATGATGGAGCTGGGATTTGAACCCAGGCAGTTTGACATCATACCTCACAGTCTAAACCATTAAAAATCACTATGAATGCTCTGTGTAAAGAGGAGATAATAATTACACACTGTTGTAATGCATTGAATTATTTCACATATTTATTACACAGCGCTTAAGAGTACAGCACAGAACTACAACTTTCACACAAGATCTTTCTTTTAGCTTGCAAAGTGGTCCACATTTTCAGCTTTTCCCCTCAAGAGATTAAATGCTTTGGCCAATGAGATGTTGAAAAGTAGATCTAAACAGAGATTTAAAAATGCTTACATATTAGAACTGCTATTTCTTGCTGCTCTTTAGAACACTGAGACTGTGATGTAAAGAAGCATTTGTCAACTTACTGGAAGATGAAAGCCCCATAGAAGAGAGTCCACCCCTCTCAGCTGAGTCCTCCTTAGATTCAACTGCCTATGACATCTGAGTTAGGTCGTCCTGTACTAGGGTTTCTCGACTTCCCTGCTATTAACATCTTGGGTCTGAAGTTTCTTTTTTTGCAGGGTCTTGCCCTGTGCATTGTAGAGTGACTAACAGAATCCCTGGCCTTTATACACCAGATGCCAATAAAATCCCCCAGTTATGACAAACAAAACTGTGTCCAGGCATTGCCAAATATCCCCTGGCGGCATTGAAAGTATATACATTGGCCCATTTGGAAACTACTAATCTAGACCATCGAGTTCCAGATGATGCAACACAGACCTGAAGGATCGCTCAGCTGACTCCAATAATTTTAAGAAAAATAAATACATGATTATTTTACATTTGGGGTTGTTTCTCATCAAAAGCTAACCAATGCAGTCTCTGCAAGAGAGACAATATGTGTTTGCCACATGATTTTCTCTTCCTGGATACACAGAAAGACTACATTTTCCAAACTTCTTTTTATGCAGGTGGAGACCATGTAATTAAGGGTCTTCCAACTGGAACGTGAGCAGAAGCCATATGTCACCCTGACTCAGATAATTCACAGTGGTACATGTTTCTCCATACTCCCTTTCTTCTGTCTGTTGGTCTGTAGGAAAATAGCTCCAACATTGGCAGAGTTGTAAGATACAAGTCTGAATACATGGGTAATCACTTAAGAATATTTTGCCCAAGGGAGCTGCCTAATCTGTGTTATACTGTTGCGTGAGTGAGAATTAAACCTATACCATCTTAAACTATGAAATTTAGGGTTTACTTATTATCACAGCAAAACTTAGCTTCCATATTTTTTCTGACATACGTTATATGTTGGAAATATCAAAACCCATTTATCTTTTCTTTTAAGATGGGGATAGGGATAGTTTTTGTTAGATTTTTAAGTAAATGATTATGTTTTCTTCAATACCTTTAACCTAATATGCCAACTACCAGAGTGCAAATCCCAGCTTTGGCACTGAATCATTCAATAAAGGTTTATTGAGTGGCTACTAATTTTCAACAACTATATCAAAAACTAAGCTAGGGAAGGCAGCTACATGAAAAGAAATTTCAGAAAACAAGTCAGCTGTTACAATGATGAATCTATAAATCATGTACCCAGAGAACTTTAAAGAATCAGTCAATAACCGTCTGCAGAAATAAAAAAAAGGCTCCATGGGGGAAGTGATATTATACATGGATAGAAAATAAAATTAGGCTTTTAATAGACAATAAAGAGAAGACTACATAGGAATAATCACAGCAGAAGCACATTCTGGGCAGGAGGGAGATCAATGACAAAATAAACAGGAATGTGAAAAACCTACTGGCTTGGGTAAAGTGTTGAGGACAACAGTTCATTCATTACAAATCTACATTGTGCTCATTTATTGTGTGTTATGAGCCAGCCAAAAAAATGTAATGACTTAATAACACAACCATTTTGTTTTATCTCATGATTGTGTTGGTGAGGAATTTGGGCAGGGATGATTATCCTGCTCCCTGTGCTGCTGATGGAGGTTATTCCAATCTCTTTGGCTGGTGGATGGGCTATAGAGTCCAAGGTGACCCCACTCACATGGCTCATGCTTTGATGGGCTTGGCTCGAAGGCTGGGTTCAGTTAAGACTGCTGACTTGAGCACCAATACCTAGCATCTCCAGTACGGTAGCCAGTCTCAGAAAAGTCAGACTCTTTAAACGATGTCTAGGGTTCCCAGACAGAATGTTCTAAGAGGCAGAAAGTGAAAGATTCCACTCTTTTAATCCAGAGCCTAGAAACTGTCACAGATTCTTTTGTCCATATCCTGTGGTCAAAGAGGAAGGATCAAGTACCCAACTTCTCAGTTCAAATACCCCACTTCTCAATGCAAAGAAAGTCAAATAATTTGTGGGTCAAGAGCAGTGGTCTTAACGTCTCTGTCAAGATGATATGTTCTTTCCTACTGAAATCTACTAGTAAGAACATTCATGCCCAAAAGCTTTTTCCTGACCTTCTGAGATGAACTCCCAGTATAAAGAAGATTCCTGGGAGAAGGAAACAGTGTCAGATATGGAACTGAAAGATCAATGAGAGTGTAATTAGGCAACTTGGCAGGAGAGACACCCAAATAGGGGATGTTGAGAAGATTGAGAATATTTAGTGAAGCAGAAAGGTAAAGACATAAGGTGGGGGACACCAGAAGAAAAGTGATTGAAATGATAACTGAGAAATGATAGTGAGTATGTTTACTTTCAGATTGGGGACATTACTATAGAAGGTATCGGTGGGAAGATGTTGTGGGGTGTTGCTAAGAATTTTACTCAAGGGCAGGGCCAAATCTGACCTCTGTTTTAGTAAATAAACTATTATTGGAACATAGCCACACCCACTCATTCATATCGGGTTTGTGGCTGCCTTAGCAATACAATGATAGAGTTGAGTAGTTGCAACACAGAAACCACGGCCCATAAAATCTAAGATATTTACTTTCTGACCTTTTATAGAAAACGTTTCCAGACCCTTGATTTAAATATTAATCTGGTAGCAATGGCCTTCTAGCCTCTAGCCTGTTCTAGGAGCAGGAGTGTGGGAAGATGAGTTGTTAGGCTATTACAATATTCTTGCTGAGTGATGTCATAATATGAATCCAGCAATAGTACTAAAAGGAGCTGGAAAAAGGAAATGCAGTGGAGATACAATTGACATAATTCTGTGTCTAGCTGGGTGAATTTTTGTGTGTTTGCTTGTGTGTGTGTATGCAAGCACATATTTGCATGGGAAGGACAGCCAGGGAACATGGAAAAGGAGCTGTCAAAAAAAATAAGTTTCATTCACTGCTGGGTGATACTGCTGCTGTTATCAAAAATTGTGAGGGTTTGGGGCACAGGAGGAGAGGCTGTGGGGCAGAGTGGTGAATTTGTTTTTCTTTCCCTCTAATTGATATCATTATTTGGACGTTAGCTAAGACAGGTGTTATAATCATGAGTTCCTTCTGAGGCCAAAGATAATAATTGTGAAAGAAGAAATCCAGCTTTAAGATGTTCAAATGTTTAATTCATTTCACCAGTTTAAAAAAACCACCTGATTGTCAGAAGGATTTTCTACTAATCTCTCTTGGAACAGCTTACAGTTTCTGACTGGATAATGCCATATTTTGCTTCAGAATCTTTGTTCTTGTTTCTTCTTCTGCCTAAACTGCTGGGAAACCTCTGCCTAACTTCAACTAATCCCTTAGGGTTGAGTTTAAACATTACTTCCTCCAGCAGAAAGGCGTCCACAAATTCATGGGCTAGATTAGATACCACCATATGTTTCCCTGCTTTGCTGTTCTAGATGACTTATCTGTTATTGCTCTCTGCTGCTTCCTTGGGCCGCTCTAGTTCTGAGCTGGTAGAGAGCTGGGGCTATGTAAATATGTTTTGCACCCTTTCTTTATATATATGAAACACAATGGTTATTAGTGGCAATACAGATTTGATACAACAATAAATAATAAAGTCAGCTTTTAGTGACAATTTATAGCATCAAGCCCCAGACATGGGTTTTCTGTGAATTACCCCAATCTTCAAATCAACCACCTACAGTAGATACTATTGTTGTACTCACTTTAGAAATAATGAGGCTAAGGCTCCCGGAAGTTGAGAATCTTAATGTTACTTAAGGTAACACAGATGTTAAATGGCATAGCCAATCCAAGTCTGTATGACTCCACACCCACATGATCAATCATTATAACTATCTGCCCTTGAATGGATACATTAATATATGAAAGATGGAAGGGAAGGGGGAAGAAAGAGGAAAGGAAGAAAAGAAGGAGAAATAAAATAAGAAAGGAATGTGTAATCCCAGCACTTTGGGAGACTGAGTTGGGTGGATCACCAGAGGTCAGGCATTCGAGACCAGCCTGGCCAACATAGCGAAACCCCGTCTCTACTAAAAGTGCAAAAATTAGCCAGGCATGGCAGCAGGTGCCTTTAATCCCAACTACTCAGGAGGCTGAGGCAGGAGAATCACTTGAACCCAGGAGGCGGAGGTTGCAATGAGCCAAGATGGTGCCACTGCACTCCAGCCTGGGTGACAAGAGTTGCCCAAAAAAAAAAAAAAAAAAAAAAAAAGAAAGAAAGAAAAAGAAACAGAAAGGAATGAAGGAAGGGAAAGAGGGAGAAAGGTTAAGAGGGAAAAAGGGAGATCAAACTATTGGTTTTGCACTAGGAAAATTTTGTAATGTGTTATCAACAATAATGGTGCATCTATCCATAGGCAGAAACACAAGTAACACTTAGGACATTACTGGAAATGTTTTACATAGTTACTCATGTACTCCTTGCAACAACAACTCAGTGAATGGGCATTGAATTGTCACTATATTACGTCCAGAATTTGACCACTGCAGAGCTCCTCCCTTGCCACCACCTTCATCCAAGCCACTGTCATCTCTTGCTTGGATCAGGGCTGCAAGTCTCTGCTCCTGAGCTTGTTCTCCTCTAGTCTACCTAAGAGACAGAGTGATGCTTTGAAAATACAAACCACATCGTCTTAGTCATCCTTTAAAACACTGCAGTGGTTCCCTGATCTTACTTGGTGTGAAAAACAGTTATTTCATGGTGGGTCACTCCTGTAATCCCAGCACTTTAGGAGGCAGAGACAGGAGGGTTCCTTGAGTCCTGGAGTTCAAAAACAGCCTGGGCAACACAGGGAGACCCCGTTTCTACAAAAAATTAAAAATTAGCTGGGGGTGGTAGCGCAAGCCAGTAGTCCCAGCTGCTCAAGGATGGAGGTGAGAGGATCGCTTGAGCCCTGGAGGTTGAGGTTGCAGTGAGCCATGATTGCACCACTGCATTCCAACTTGGGTGACAGAGTGAGACCCTGTCTCAAAAATAAATAGATACATGCATACATGAATGAATGAATGAATGAATGAATGAATGAATGAATGAATAAAACAGTTAATGAATAAAGCAGGCTCTGGATACTCTTGCTGCCATCTCCAATTCCATTTCCAAGCCCCTTCCCTTTGTTTGTTCAGCTTAGCCACACAGGTCTCCCCCTGCTCTCTTCAAATGTGCCCTGTATCTTCCTGTGCATTTACTGTTCCCTCTGAGTAGAATGCTGTTCCCACAAACATCTACAGGACTTACTGCCATATCCCCCTTTGCCTTGACTAAAATGCCACCCTGCTGAAGAAGTCTTCCTGAGACACTGACTATAACATTGCGATATTCCCTTCTTCCCATTCCTACATGTTTGTATTAGTCCGTTTTCACACTACTGATAGAGACATACCCAAGACTGGGAAATTTACAAAAGAAAGAGGTTTAATTGGACTTACAGTTCCACGTGGCTGGGAAAGCCTCATCGTCATGGCAGAAGGCGAGGAGGAGCAAGTCACATCTTACATGATGGCAGAAGGCAAAGAGAGAGTTTGAATAGGGGAACCCTTCTTTTTAAAACCATCAGATCTCACGAGACGCATTCACTATCACGAGAACAATGCAGGAAAGGCTCGACTCCATAATCCAAATCACCTTCTACTAGATTCCTCCCATGACATGTGGGAATTATGGGAGTCACAATTCAAGATGAGATTTGGGTGGAAACAGAGCCAAACCATATCATTCTGCCCCGGCCTCTCCCAAATTTCTTATCTTCACATTTCAAAACCAATCTGTCTTCCCAACAGTCCTTCAAAGTCTTAACTAATTTCAGCATTAGCTCAAAAGTCCACAGTCCAACATCTCATCAGAGATAAGGGAAGTCCCTTTCACCTACGAGCCTGTAAAATCAAAAACAGGTTAGTTACTTCCTAGATACAAAGAGGGTACAGGCATTGGGTAAATGCAGCCATTCCAAATGGGAGAAATTGGCCAAAACAAAGGGGCCACAGGCCCCATGCAAGTCCAAAATCCAGCCAGGTAGTCAAATCTTAACGCTCCAAAAAGATCTCCTTTGACTCCATGTCTCACATCCAGATCATGCTCATGAAAGAAGTAGGCTCCCATGGCCTTGGACAGTTTCGTCCGTGAGGCTTTGCAGGGTATAGCCCCACTCCTGCCTGCTTTCACAGGCTGGTGTTGAGTGTCTGTGGCTTTTCCAGGTGTATGGTGCAAGCTGTTGGTGGATCTACCATGCTAGGGTCTGGAGGATAGTGACCGCCTTCTCACAGCTCCACTGGGAGGCCCAGTAGGGACTCTGTGTTGGGGCTAAGAACCCATGCTTACCTTCCACTGTCCTAGCAGAGGTTCTTCATGAGGGCCCTGCCTGTACAGCAAACTTCTGCCTCAACATCCAGGCATTTCCATACATTCTCTGAAATCTAGGTGGAGGTTCCCAAACCTCAATTTTTGACTTCTGTGCAATCACAGGCTCAACACCATATGGAAGCTGCCAAGGCTTGAGGCTTGCACCCTCTGAAGCCATGGCCTGAGCTCTACGTTGGCCCCTTTCAGCCATGGCTGGAATAGCTGGGATGCCAGGCACCAAGTCCGTAGACTTGGGGAGGGACCTGGTGGGAGATAATTTGAATCATGGGGGTGGTTTCCCCATACTGTTATCATGGTAGTGAATAAGTCACATGAAATCTGATGGTTTTATCAGGGGTTTCCAGTTTTACATCTTCTTCATTTTGTCTTCTCACCACCATGTAAAAAGTGCCTTTCACCTCCCACCACGATTCTGAGGCCTCTCCAGCCAAGTGAAACTGTAAGTTCAATTAATCCCCTCTTTCTTCCCAGTCTTGGGTATGTCTTTATCAGCAGTGTGGAAACAGACAAATACACTATGTTTGTTTGTTGTCATTAACTCTGATTTTAGGGGTCCTTGTGAGAGCCTCTTTGCTTCCCAGGATGAGTTTCCCATTCTGTATTATTTTTTTCTAGGGGTGAGTGAGCAGCCTCATGACACTGCTTGACATGCTGCCTTGAATAGCTTGTGTGCTGTCTCCATGAAGGCTGTTGACTGTGGAACCAATTTTAACTTATCACACAACTGGATGAGGTTAGCTAAATTTCTAAAAAGCTAAATTTCTAAATTAGCTAAATTTCTCAAAAAGTAAAATTTTGGTACCAACCCCTCCCATCTTCTCAGCATGAAAATGGACTAATACAGTAAATTGGTACCAGGAGTGGGTGTTGCTGAAATGATACCTGAAAACGTGGAAGCGACTTTGGAACTGGATAACAGGCAGATGTTGGAACATTTTGGAGGGCTTAGAAGAAGGCAGAAAAATGTAGGAAAGTTTGGAACTTCCTAGAGACTTGTTGAATGTCTTTGACACAAATGCTCATAGTGATATGAACAATAAAATCCAGGCTCAGTTGGTCTCAGATGGAAATGAGGAACTTATTGGGAACTGGAGCAAAGGTGACTTTTGCTATGTTTCAGCAAAGAGACTGGTGGCATTTTGCCTTTGCCCTAGAGACTTGTGGAACTTTGAACTTGAGAGAGATGATTTAGGGTGTCTGGTGGAAGGAATTTCTAAGCAGCAAAGCATTCAAGTGCTGACCTGGGTAATATTAAAGGCAAAAAGTAAAATTTTGGTAGCAAATCCTCCCACATTATCAAGTAATTTTCTATATTCCCTGAAGTCTTGTCTTTTTACTTAGAAAATAGGGATGGGGAGTGGGATAAAGAAAATTCCAGGTAAATGCAATCAAAGTAGAGAGAAAATAAATAACATAATAATCAAACAACATCTTCCTTATAAACTGATACTTCCTGATAATTCGTTTGACTATCCCAGGATGCAGAAACAAGGGAAGGTGATTTACGTGAACATGGTAACATCTGACCACATCTTGCCTAAGAGAAAATCCTACCTGATAAAGGGGCTTGATCCACAGACCCAGAAACATCATTACTACAGAGGCTATGTTTATATTTGGTAATGATGTGCATGGAAATAATGTGTCCTGGGAATTTAGAACTCAGACAAACAAACAAGGATTATTAATCTGGCAAAATGATGGTTTTTGGTTTTGTAAGGGTTAGGAATTTCCCTTCTGTTGGTTGGCTGAGAATGAGGAGCTCAAGAAAGATAGGCTTAAAACCTATCCTGAACTACTTGGAAGCAGACAATATTGCAGCCTCTTAAGGATTTGGCTCACACTCAGATTCACCCATTATCCTCCCAGCATAGCTAGAAAATTTGACCCTTCTGCTATTACAAAGAGCTCTTTCACACCTGGATATGACCTAGGGTCACTCTGCCCCTGGTGCAGGAATGACTGAGCCCAGTGGGCTCACATGCACCTCATGCTACAGATTCCATACACACACCTTTATCTATGCCTGCCTTTGGTGAGTTGGAGGTTTTCTGTCTATCCCTTATTTACTTTGAGCCAAGAGCATGCTAATCATCTTACACACAATCAACTCTTTTGTTCTTCACTCAATCCTAGCAAGGAGGGAGCTGTTTTCCTCACTTGACATAGGAGGAAATGGAAGCACCAAGGGGTTAAATTGTTTTCTCAGATTCATCCACTTTGTATGTGATGGAGTTAGGAAATGAACATCGAACATTGTAACTCTAAAGCTAGACTTTAACTATTAGTCTCTGTGTTCTCCCTTTAGGTCTGATTGTCAATCTTTAAACCGTGACTGCCTTGGCAATGCGGGCTCTTTTTTGGTTCCATATAAACTTTAAAGTAGTTTTTTCCAATACTGTGAAGAAAGTCACTGATAGGTTGATGGGGATGGCATTGAACCTATAAATTGCCTTGGGCAGTATGGCCTTTTTCATGATATTGATTCTTCTTATCCATGAGTGTGGAATGTTCTTCCATTTGTTTGTGTCCTCTTTTATTTTATTGAGCAGTGGTTTGTAGTTCTCCGTGAAGAGATCCTTCACATCCCTTGTAAGTTGGATTCCTAGGTATTTTATCAAGACAATCCTAAGCCAAAAGAACAAAGCTGGAAGCATCACACTATCTGACTTCAAACTGTACTACAAGGCTACAGTAACCAAAACAGCATGGTACTGGTACCAAAACAGAGATATAGACCAATGGAACAGAACAGAACCCTCAGAAATAATACCACACATCTATAACCATCTGGTCTTTGGCAAAACTGACAAAAACAAGAAATTGGGAAAGGATTTCCTATTTAATAAATGGTGCTCAGAAAACTGGCTAGCCATATATAGGATGCTGAAACTGGATGCCTTCCTTACACCTTATACAGAAATCAATTCAAGATGGATTAAAGACTTAAACGTTAGACCTAAAACCATAAAAACCCTAGAAGAAAACCTAGGCAATATCATTCAGGACATAGGCATGGGCAAGGACTTCATGTCTAAAACACCAAAAGCAATGGCAATGGAAGCCAAAATAGACAAATGGGATCTAACTAAACTAAAGAGCTTCTGCACAGCAAAAAAAGTACCATCATAGTGAACAGGCAACCTACAGAATGGGAGAAAATTTCTGCAATCTACTCATCTGACAAAGGGCTAATATCCAGAATCTACAAAAAACTCAAACAAATTTACAAGAGAAAAACAACCCCATCAAAAAGTGGGCAAAGGATATGAACAGACACTTCTCAAAAGAAGACATTTATGCAAACACCAGACACATGAAAAAATGCTCATCATCACTGGCCATCAGAGAAATGCAAATCAAAACCATAATGAGATACCATCTCACACCAGTTAGAATGGCGATCATTAAAAAGTCAGGAGACAGCAGGTGCTGGAGAGGATGTGGAGAAATAAGAACACTTTTACACTGTTGATGGGACTGTAAACTAGTACAACTGTTGTGGAAGACAGTGTGGTGATTCCTCAAGGATCTAGAACTAGAAATATCATTTGACCCAGCCATCCCATTACTGGGTATATACCCGAAGGATTATAAACCGTGCTGCTATAAAGACACATGCACACATATGTTTACTGTGGCACTATTCACAAAAGCAAAGACTTGAAACCAACCCAAATGTCCATCAATGACAGACTGGATTAAGAAAATGTGGCACGTATACAGCATAGAATACTATGCAGCCATAAAAAAGGATGAGTTCATGTCCTTTGTAGGGACATGAATGCAGCTGGAAACCATCGTTCTCAGCAAACTATCACAAGGACAAAAAACCAAACACCACATGTGCTCACTCATAGGTGGGAATTGAACAATGAGAACACTTGGACACAGGAAAGGGAACATCACACACTGGAACCTGTAGTGGGGTGGGGAAAGGGGGGAGGGTTAGCATTATGAGATTTCAGAGGATGTGTGGAAAAGCCTGGGTGACCAGGCAGAAGCACATAGAAGGAACAGAGCCCTCATGGAGGACTTCTATTAGGGGAGTATGAAGGGAAAATATGGGGTTGGTGCCCCCACTGGGGCACTGCCTAGTAAATCTGTAAGAAGGGAGCCAGCATCCTCCAGATCCCAGAATGGTGAATTTGCCAGCAGCTTGTATCCTGCCCATGAGAGCAGCCACAGGGGCTAAACCCTGCAAAACCACAGGGTCAGAGCTGCCTAAGACTTTGGGAGCTGTGATGGTTAACAGGAGCCCATCCCTCACACCAGTGTGCCCTAGATAAAGACATGGAGTCAACGGAGATTATTTTGGAGCTTTAAGGTTTCAGACTTGCATGGGGTTTATAGCTCCTTTCTTTTGTATGACTTCTTTTGGAATGGGAGTATTTACCCAATTCCTATATGTCCATTGTATCTTGGAAGTAACTAACTTGTTTTTTATTTTACAGGCATATAGGCAGAAGGGACTTGCCCTGTCTCAGATGTGATTTTGGACTGTGGACTTTTGAGTTAATGTTGGAATGAGTTAAGACTTGGGGGGACTATTGGGAGATTGTATTTTGCAATGTGAGAAGGACACGAGCTTCGGAAGGGGTCAGGGGTGAAATAATATTGTTTGGATCTGTGTCCCTACCCAAATGCCATACTGAAATGTAATCCCCAATACTATAGGTGGGGCCTGCTCAGAGATGATTCAATCATTGGGGCAGTTTCTCATAGTTTAACACATTCACTCTTGGTGCTGTCATCACCAATAGGGAGTTCTTACAAAATCTTATTGCTTAAAAGTCTGGGCACCTACCCTCTCTCTCTCGGTCCTGCTCCTGCCATGTAAGATGCCTGCTCCTTTACTCTGACGCTATGAGTAAAAGCTCCCTGAGGCTTCCTCAGAAGGAGAAATTGCTGTGCATCCTGCATAGCCTAAAGAACCATACACCAATTGAACCTCTTTATAATGTACCCAGTCTCAGGTATTTATAGCAATGTGAGACCAGACTAATACAGATGCCAAGCTCTTTTAAACCACCAGCCCTCACGTGAATTCATTACCAACGGGAGGACACCAAGCCATTCATGAGGGATCCACCTCATGACTCAAGCACTTCCCACCAGGCCCCACCTCCAACACTGAAGATTACATTCCAACATGGATTTCGAGAGAACAAATATCCAAACCATAAAAAATACGTTCTGGAGATCTAATGTATAGCATGGTTACTATAGTTAATAATAATGTACTGTGAACATGAAATTTGCTAAGAAAGTAGATCTTAAATGTTCTCACCACCAAAAAATAAATAAATACATATGTGAGTAGATCAATATGTTAATCAGCTTGTAGCAATAACTTTGCAATATATACGTCTATCAAAACATCATGTTTTCCACCTTAAACATATCAAATTTTGATTGCTTATTTTATCTCAATAAAGGGGAAAAATCCTAAAATATTGAGGAGACCTAATGATTTCCATCTATGGTTTTCTATTCAAACATTCATCCATCAGTTTATTCAACAAATAGGTATTGGTGCTCATTCCATTGCAGTACAGTGTAAGACTCTTAGGATTCCACAGTAAAATAAACATAGTCCCTGTTTCAGGATACTTTATTATTATTATTTAGAGACAAGATCTTGCTTTGTCACCCAGGCTGGAGTGCAGTGGTGTGGTTATAGCTCACTGCAGCCTCGAACCCCTGGGCTCAAGCGATCTTCACACCTCAGTCTCCAGAGTAGCTGAGACTACAGGAATATGTCACCATGCTCAGCTTTTAAATTAATTATTATTTTAGAGACAGCATCTTGCTATCTTGCCCAAGTTTGTCTTAAACGCTTGGCCTCAAGTGATCCTCCTGCTTCAGTCTCCAGAGTAGCTGAAATTACAGGCACAAGCCACTGTGCCTGGCTCTGGGAGACTTTGTTATGGTCTAATGAGAGAGGAAGAGAGACATGAAAAGACAAAAGCCAGTGCATGGGTGCAAGGGGACAGGCACCATGGTGAAGCTAAGCACGCAGTGAGCAGAAAACACACAGTTGAGCTAAGCACCTGGCCTGGGCCATGGAAGTCTTTGTTGGCTGGCCAGAGGTGGTGATGTCAACATTGAGGATCAAAGGATGAATAGGCATGTTTTGAGTGGATCAAGGAATAAAAGGATATTGAACCCCATAGAAAAAACAAGCATGAATTTCAGAGGCTGAGAGAGCATGGCCTATTTGTGAAATGGCAACAAGCTTAATTTTTTTCAGACTGTTACAAGAGGAGTTGGGATAAGAGCAGTGGTGAAAGACGGAGTGGTGACCAAGGTGCAGGTCACGAAGTTACCTCTTCATGGAGGGTGTCCGGCTTTATCTGATGAGAAAGGGGAGGCAGCCATGCAGGAGAGTGACCGGATCAGGTCTGAGAGCCAGAATGATGAATGGGGAGAGTGCATGAGAAGGGAGAGGGCTGGGGGCAGCAGGATTTCCCACGCCTGGCTCCACTGTCCCCAGTCTATTTCTCCACTGCCCTCACTCCATTTTCTACTTCCTGCATGCTCTGGGCTGGCGCTCTGTAGGATATGGGAGTTGTCAAAACTCTAAGAATAAGAAAATGCTCCGCTGGGAGTCAGGCAATATCCATCCAGATCAGGGTTTCTTTGGTTCCAGAACTGGGCAAAGCTGGACTCAAAAGTGCCGATAATATCTTCAGTGGTACAGGTCAGAGGTTGATGCATCAACACAGAGCCCCCAGATAACTCTGCGTGTGGAATATCCTACACTAACATCCAATTGTGTTACCTCAGCCTCTTCCTATCTCTTCTCCTGGCTTCCGTCTCCCCATCTATAAAATATACAGATTACTCTGCTCGTTAGAGAAGCCCTTCTTGATCACCAGGGCTATCACAGTAACCCAGTTTATCACATATCACTAATGAATTTATTTACATATCTTATCACTTACATCTCTTTAATAGGACATTGTGTGTGTGTGTGTGTGTGTATGTGTGTGTGTGTGTGTTTAACTACCATATCTCTAGAATAAGGAATAATGCCTGGCACGTAATTAGTTCTCAATAAGTATGTATTGAATGTAAGAATGAGTGAATGGATGAATATATAAGCAAGGGATTACCATTGAAGAATATGGGGGCCGCCGAGTCAGAAAAGCAGAGTTTTTCAAGGTCACTTGGACCGTGACTTTGGAGTTAAGCAGTTGGATTACTTGGATTCAAGCGCTGGTGTAAATTTCAGACCCTATGTTGTATTCCCTCCAGTGCATAGTCTTGCTACTAACTCAAGTCATTTTCATTATTTCTAAACTCAATCTCCTAATTTTCAAGAGAAAAGGAAACATCTAGGGCTTATTGTCTGTGTTTGATTGAGGAAATATGCATCTTGAGAGTATGGATATGATCATAGAGGGAGACATTGTAAAAACTCGGGAGTTCATTATCACCTTCCTTTGGTAGTCCAGCAGAAGCACTTGTCAATTCTCACTTAACACTTCTTTCATTTTCTCCTTTCAACTGAGTGCAGGACAAAATGTCTATTGTTGCAAGAGGGAATCATTGACTCCATTTCTTTCTCCTTGAAGATGGAATAAAGCACTCAGTTTCGAAGAAGTCCCTTAAGTGATTAGTGTCATTTCCTGTAGTGCTTATAGAGTCCTGGATTGCAAACTTTTGAAAGCTGGAGAGACCCCTTGAACTTTCATTTTTCTATTTCAAAATAAATGAAAGAGACAGCAACTTAATTCTTCACTAATAAAGTAAAATCCAACTCTGGTTTGGAGATTGGGGAGCAAAATACCATTCTCTCCTTTACATACACTATAATTTTATACATAATTCTCCATCCATGTATCCTGACCTTCATTTTCCTTATCTGGGACTGTGTGATGGAATAAGGTACGAATACATAGGATTAGCCTGGTCCAAAGTGGTAACTTTATGGCTGACCATCCTCTGGGTCTGAGAACATTGTGCTCAGTCCAGCCTAGAAGCTTTACAAGAGCAACCCAAAATTCACACAATCAGTTGTGGCCTTCTTATATGGAGGTGTCCAATTTTGTAGTCTTTGCTAAGAGAGTGAACTACTTTTGTGATTACCTGGCAGTAGATGTAGTAAATTAATTGGAATTAAAATTATAGTAGGAATCATTGATTTGTTAAATTATTCAAAATGTACTGCAGTAGACAGCTTCAGGATTGATACCAAATGATCCTCACTCTCTTGGTTTTCCTTCCTTGTGCATCACTTCCCTTCAGTATGGGCTGAACTTAACCCAGTGACTCACTTCTAACCAAAATATGGCAAGGATGATAGAATGCCACTTGCAAGGTTGAGTTGTAAAATTTGTGACTTCAATCTCTCTCTCTCTCTCTCTCTCTTGCTCTTTCTGATTCTTTTCAGTCTTATGAAGCAAGCTGCCTGCAGAGATGTCCACGTATCAGGAAACTGAAGCTGGCTCACAGTCAGCAGCTAGCAAGCTACAAAGGGCTTCCAACAGCCCATAAAGTACTGAGTACTGCCAAAAGCTGTGTGCATGAGCTTAGAAGAGCTTCATCCTCCAGGTAAGCCTCAAGATGGCTCAAGCTGCCCTCTCTACATCTTAAATACAGCCTTTCAAGGACATAAGTTTGGGAACAATAGACACAGTTGACTGGTAGAGGGTGAAAGGAGAGGAGTGGGTTAACAAACTACCTACCAGGGTGACAGGATCCGTACTCCAAATCTCAGCATCACAGAATACTCCTATGTAGCAAATCTGTACATATAGCCCCTCTTTCTAAAATAAAAGCTATAATTAAAAAATACCACACACACACTTGGGCAAATTAATGATCTTGGTCATTGTGAATAGTGCTGCAATGAACATAGGAGTGAAGTTTAAAAACAAAAAGAAAACGTTGACCGAAGAACCCAGCTAAGCACTGTGTAGATTCTTGACCCACAGAAATCTTGAGATAATAAATGTTGTGTCTAAAGCCACACAGTTTGAAGTGACCTGCCAGGCAGCCATAGATTACTATTACAGATGCTTTTTACCCAAAGGAATTATCCAAAGAACTGCCATAATCAATGAAAACTCAGTAAACTGAGTAAATAACATATGCATGTTCAGCAAAAAACTGTATTTAAAAATCTTCATCAGAAAATATTCCAGTAACCACAACCAAAAGAAGGAAATACTTAGGCGCATTTTTAACAAGAAATATGCAGGGCCATTTGTGGAAAACTATAAAATATTACTGAGAAATATAAGATAACACTTGAATCACTGGGATGTAGATCACATTTCTGAGTTAGAAGACTTAAAGACTGTAAACTATTATTTCTTTTCAGTTAGCTCTAAAATAGAGTGCATTTCTATCAAAATCATGACAGATTGTCTACTTAACTGGAAAAGATTAATCCAAATTTATCTTGTAAAAAATAAGTATGCAAAAATAGCAGAGAATTGTTTTGAAACAGAAGTCTTATGTGGGAGAATTAATCTTATCAGATATTAAAATACTATAAAGCTATAAAATAAAAAATCTGTATGATTTTGACCCAAGCCTAAAAAGAGAGATGAAGCAAAGTAAAATATCAGAAATATGCTCCCTAAACATTAACAATTTTACTTACAATATAAAAATATTAAATACTTTTATTTAATAATCAATACATCAATATATTTATTTAACAGTTTAATTGTTAAATACATTTATAAAGTTACATGTATTCATGAATGAACTCTTCTTTTCAGAATAAAAAAATCACATACCACCCACCAATCACATACCACCTTAAAACTACTAACATAATAACCATGAAATACATTTTAAAATATATTTTCTAAAAGCTAAGGGAGAAGAGCAGCTCAAATCTCTAGAGCAGTGGTTTTTAAACTTTAGCAAAAATAAGAATCACAAAGAGCTTTCAGAAATACAGGTTTCCAGCTTACCCTAAGAGATTCTGAGTTACTCCTGCATATTTTGACAAGAACATCTGATCATTCTGATGATGGAAATCTAAAGATCATACTTTGAAAATTACTGCTGTAGGGGCTGAAGTTCCTTCTAATCCCAGAAGGGGTGGATGAAATAAAAAGGGGAGGATGAAATAAAAAAGACTTTTAATGTAAATCAAAACAAACCTGTGGTATATAAAATGATCATGCAAATTTATTACTGAGACAGCATATTTATAACAAATATGGCAGAAAGTTTTATCAATAATGAATAGACAGCTCAAACAGATCAAGAAAATGTACTTGGAAGTTTGCAGATAAATCAGAAAAGAATAGCTCTTCTGTAGTAGAAGTGCATTTGTTTAAAAAACAATGAGAATATGTTTAAATCTACCAGTAATCAAAGTCATGCAAAATTAAAATCATCACAATGAAATTTCATTGCTTAAATACATTTGCAAAGATTTTTTTGAAATGTCAGTATGAAATGCTTTCAAGTGTGCTGAAAGATGACAAAATCTCATGCATTGCTAATTTTTGTGTAAATTGTTGCAACCCCTTGGAGAGCATCCAGCAATATGTATCATAAGCTTTATAAATATCCGTAATATTTGATTCAATAGTTCCATTTCTAAAACATACCCTTAAAAAGAGAGTACATAAACATATTCATCACATTATTTATAATTGCAAAAATCTTGAAAGAGCTTAAATGTCAACAAAGAGGGTTGATTACGCATATCCTTTTATTTTTAGTCCTAAAAATGATGTTTGAATGTGAATGTTACATTATGAAAATTTCTTATCCTAAAATGACAACTCGAAGTAGAGCATCAAATTGACTGTAGTGTTAGACATGCATAAATGAGATATATGATTTTATATTATAGATATTAATGTGTTGTATATTTTAATTGTTGATTATATAGCATATATAAAAAATCTATAACTAAGAACTCTGTACGTTTTGACCTCATACTGAAATAAAATTTCAATATTTAATCCTCACAGCCATATTGCACAGGTACTGTTAATACCCTAACCTTGTCAAAACATGCTTCCAGCAGAGTCAGACAGCTGCTAGGTATGGGGCTGGGATTTGAGTCTTGTTTCCCTCAAACCAAAGCCCATACTCTTAAGCTATGCTTTTGGACTTATGCCTTTAAAATAAGTAGAAGAAAATGTACAGCCAAATCAAAACAATGACTATCTTTGGGTGAAAGGACTAAGGATAATTTATTATTAGCATCATCATTATCATCCTATCTTCACACGTTTTTACATTTGATTTGATGAATATATATTAATTATTATGATGTACTATGAGAAAATAAGCAAAACTAAAGAAAATATAACTCTCTTTAAAAATTGATTTCTTTGCTAGGCGTATGAGGGAATATAAAAAAATATCACTTGCTCCAACAAAATTGATAGAAGGGGTGAAATTTGCATGGCGTCTCCTGGGGTACAAGGTGTTCAGGCACAATAGTCCCTTCTCTACACACATTTGTCCTAAAGTCTCACTTCTCTGGCCTGTTTTAACAAATGTACAAGGAGATAGTTCAATTAGATGATTTCCAGAATACCTTCCAACTCTCCTACCCCAGAATTCAAATAGTATGATTTAAGCACTAATATTTATTTCCCCTAATAGAAATCCATCTGGGGTCCCAACAATCACATGCCTATTTTTCTAGGCACATTTAGAAAATGTGTTGAGATCTCCTATGCAAAAGTGGTTTCCTTTCTGTTTTCCACAAATTTATAAAAAAGTTAAAAATTAAAAAGTTAAAAAAGAGGCATACCCAGAGTAGGGCTAATTGATCACTCCCTCCAGACGCCAGACTGACAGCTGCCTGTGGGATCCTCCATGTCTATCTTCACTGGGGTCACTGGGCAGCCATGGTGGATTTCAGAGACTTGCAGGATCCAGTGGTTTCCTATTCACTCCGGGCACAAGCAGTGAACTCCTACTAAGAAACACACTCTGTGCGAGGTGCAGGGGCTGGAGAACTTTCTCAACTATGGCTTAGACATTCCTGTGAATATCCTGCCTCTGACCTCAATGTTTGCTGGACATGTCTCCGTTGCAGTTAGATGACCAGTGCTTCGGATCCCAGTTCCAAACTTTACTAGCTGTGTGACTTAACGTCCCTCAGCACCTCTGAACATCACAGCCCAACGTTTATTTGTGAAGGGATTTTCATGTAAATTTACGTCCATACATACTCAACTAGACTTCACATCTCTCACATGTACTTACAGTATTAGCCAACAACTCAGCTTTGAAGACACAGATACCCTTTAAAGTCCCCAAATAAACAATCTCTTTGGCATTTGATGGACTCTTCCCTGCTAAGCTATTATTGTGATTTTAAGGAATTCCCTTTCATCTTTCTAAAATGACTCTAAATGGGACTCTCATTAAAATAGAAGCCTTACATCTCAATTACAACTTGTCCTTCTCCCTCTTTGTACATGAAAATAAAGAAAATGCCTTGGGAGGTCCTGGTCCCAAAGCACGGAGATAAAAATAGACCAGTGGGATATTACAGCCAGCGAGGAGATATGGTGGCTAGCAGCCTACCTCCATGTATGAGAGTGATTTCGGCTCCTGCACTGCTTTCAAGGACAGTTGAGGAAATTGTTATGGGTTCTCCGTTTACTGTTCAAGTGCCATATTCTGCAGAAGCTCTCCTAAACTCTCATCACTCTCAGCATTATTCTGAGTAGATTCTCCTCTGCTGAGCTTCTTTTAAGATCTCCCTCTCATGTCACCATCTCTCACTGTAACGACCTTAACCCCACTACCCTTTTCCTTTTGCCTCTCCCTTGTAATGAGATACCTCACGACTGTAACGACTTGACCGTCCCACTTCTTCCCTCTAGGCAAGATCTTCAAGGAATGTCAGTAGAAAACACTGGCTTGCTTTGGTTCAATGGTGGCTCATATTTAAGAAATGAATCAAGAAAATATTGTGCTGGCTATGCAAAAATGTCTTTAACTGAGATAGACAAAGATAATCCATTACCAGGGAGAGCTTCTGCTCAGCAAGCAAAATTGATTGTCCAACCAGATCCAAAACAAACAAACAAACAAACAAAAGACAAAGTCAATGGTACTCCTTTGTGCCTATTTCTATTTCTAGAGGGCATGCATAAAATACCAAGTGGGAGAATAACAGATCGGGAGCAAATTCAAAAGGGAAGCCCTGAGTTCTGTTCTAGTCGTGTCAAGTTTGAGATACTTATGAGGATGTAGAAGTGGAAAGGTTGAGTGGAGAGTGTGAAGTTCTGGATCTAAAGCTGGAGTCATCAGTGTGTAGACGGGTTCTGAAACTGGTGGTGACTGAGATCACCCAGAAAAAAATGCACAAAGATGAATGTACCCAGGGTAAAAAATGTCTAGAGAAACTCCAATATTCAACTACAGGATCGACGAGCAGAGTATACAGAATGTAGACATAGAAAGGGCAATGAAAGAGTAGAAACAAAGAGGAATGGATGTCACAGCCTCCAAAGAAAGACAAAATTTCAAGGAGATTTGGTCCTGTCAGCTATTATTGATAAGCCAGATAAAAGAAGACTAAAAACTGTTTTTCAGATTCTGCCACAAAGATATTAAATCAGAGTCTTGGTAGAAAACTAATGTTCCTCTCTACTGGGAGCAGTTTCCTTCCCTCTGTGCCTTTTTGAAACTCTCCTCTCCTCCCTACTCCATCTATGTGGTTACTCTGGGAGATGTCCATTGGTATAACTGCATCCCATCCTTTGGCCACTGTGCCTTGAAACAAGGCTAAGCACCTGACCCAAAACCATGCCAATGAAATAGCTTAACTGGCAACTGAGAATTAAATGAATATTATAGTTAAGTCTGGCTGCTGTTTGAATTGAGAAGTATACCAAAAAGGGTTGACTGTGGCCATTTATGCTCCATCCAGACCATGGAAAAGAGAAAGTTTATCTTCAGCAAGAAGAACGTATGATGGTGTACGAGTTTCTACATTCAACTATTTCCATGTTTTATCTTATTTCTTGGTTTCTATAAACCTGTGTCATTACAATAAATCATTTTTGTTTCAGCTAGCTAAGGTTGGATTTTATTATTTGTAATAAGAGTATTTTGAACAAATATATGAATTGATAACTATGACATATCACATATTATAAAAAGGGTACACACTGTTTAATCTCCTTTAACCATGACAATAACCCTATTATTACCCATATTATAAATGGGGAACCTTGGGCATTAGCAGTCAAGTAACTTATTTAAAGTCACACAGTCAGTGGGTACTAGATGTTGATGCCAACAGAATTTCCCCTCCACCCTTGGGAAGTTCACTGAAATATAAACCCGCAGTAAGACAATCAGAGAAAAGTCTTTACAAATATATTGCTACCATGTGCACAAAGAGAATTACAGGGTAATTACCTCATATTTCAATGGGGTACAGACGGTGACATATCCTCTGTGATACATGGGGAAATGTGAATGATTTTAGGATGATAGTAAATGATTTTTAGGGGAATTCAATGGGTTGAGAGCATACAGTGGTCTGGGGCAAAGTCTATTGGGCTTGCAGAGTGAACAAGCTTCTATATGTGCTCAGTTAATGAACACTCAGGGAAGAGACGGGGGTAATTGTTTTCTTCTTTAGTAGATCCTGACCTTAGGTAAACATAAAAACTTGAGATAACAACGTTATCCCATGCTTAGGGAGAGACAGTGGGTGAGTAGTAAGGGCAGAGCCAGAGAGACCTTGAGGTCTCTTTTACAATTCAGCATCTACCAAGCACTGTATCCTGGGCTATTGGTTTCTAAGCGCCAGCATAGAGTTAGCACTTAACTCACATACTCTGCATCTAAACTTCATGCTCTTAATCACAGCACCATACCTTTGCCACAGGCAGTATTATAAGTAGCAGATGTTCAGAGTTACAATGTCATGAATAGTGAGAGCAATGAGAATGGATTCACTTTGGACTAGGGAGTTTGCAATTGTTCCATTGTAGTGAACTCATTGGTGAAGCTAACCTGCTGATTTTTCATCTCAGATGTGTGCATTGACACTAATGATTAAAGGTATTTCATCAGTTCATCATACTATGTGCATGGTTATTTTTAAATTAGATGCTATAAGCTAATTGGATATCAGGAACATACATTTATAAAAAGAAGGATTTTCTGCTGTTAACTAGAGATCTGAGACCCCAGGTAACTGGAGGTGATGACGGAAATGTGGGTTAGGGCTAGCTGATTTCTGGGAGAAATCAGATGACTTAAGAAAATGTGAACCAGCATGTCTTTCCGAAAGACTCCTGCTTATATCCCTCGACTTGTCTTTCTTCCTAAGTCTTCTTTCTAAGGGACACTCAATTAGAATATGGCTCAGACCAGGGGAAGATTCTATGCTAGATAATAAAGACTTCTAGTAAAAGGATATAAAGGTATACACATAAAAGAAGTCCTCTTCGTGGACAGAATCATGTGTAGCCACATGACTGACCATGAGTTTCACTCTGTGATCAAAGAGGTGATTCTGAGAATTCATCTTCATGTGCTCCATTCATCCTGTTATTCACCTTACTATATTTGTTTAACAGAATGTGATTTATTCTCCAGATCAATGACCAGTGCATGCTGCATCAACTTTTTTTCTTTTTCTTTTTTTTTTGGTGAAGTTTAATGCCATTATCTTGCTTTCCTCCCACCATTGTATGCTTAGAAAAATCTATAGAGCAGAATAGTCAAAAGCAGAGATTCTTATGTAAAAATATAGAGACAGAAGTCCAAACTCTACCACATATTAGTTGTGTGAACTTTTATTCAATATTTTGATGTTTCACTCTCCTCTCCTCACAAAAGAGATAATATACTGTGGAGTCAGAACACAATGGTCCAGATCCACCATATTTTATCCCTTTTTTGAAGAATGACATAATTTTGGATTCCAAATCTTAAAATCATTTTTTGTTTGTTTAGTCACTCGCAAACATGTACTGGGTTCTTATGATGGGCCAGGACCTTAGCCAAGCAACAAACTTGACCTTGTTTTCGAGTAAATATAAACTAGTGGGACAGAGAGACGTTAATTGTGTAATTACACAAATAAGAATAAAGTTGTAATTCTGAGAGCTGCTATTATAATAAAACCTATAGTGGGAAGATGTGATCACATAGGGTATGGAAGTTTTGAAACTATGTCTATGGAAAGACTACAAGGCCGGGAACCAAGAGGTGAATGGCAGTGGATACATATTCCTTTGTCAACTTAGTACCCACCACATTGCTGAGATTTGCTTTTCTGAGATCTATGCCTCCCTCCCCCAATTCTATCCATAGGGTTATCAAGAGAGATTCCATGTAATTAGAATATGACTCTAAATCTTGGTCACAGCTGGTCAGTACAGAGGTGGGTGTCTTACTCAGTTGGGCCAACGGAAGAGGTCTTCAGGGAATGTGGATTCCATTAAAAGAGGACAGTTAGGTCTGGCTGTTCTTTTGCACTAGAATGATGCAATTCATATGTTACTGACTGACATCATTTTGTTTTCTGTTTTTCAGTTTAGGAAAGAGACAGTCACTGTGCAGCAAGAGAAAAGAGAGAAGGAAACATGTGGAAAGACCCAAAGGTAAAACATGGAGAGAAGAAAATTTGGTTCCAGAGGTGGCTGAAATGCTAGATTCATCTGGACTCCATTCTTGGGTTATTTGACACACTCTACATCCTAATGAGAACGTTCCTTTTTAGATTGTTAGTTTATTCAGTTTGAGTCCCTGTTGCTTTCTGTTCTGATTTCTGCTGTATTATTGTCACCAAACAATAGAGTTCTAACAAAACTCAATATAAACAGTGATGTGAAGGGGTGGGAGCAGGAACTAGACTAGAGCAGGCAAAGAGTGACGAGGAAGTAAAGAAGTCGAATAGCAACTATTTCAACAGATCTGGCTGTAAAAGTGAAGCTGGGGACATGGTGGAATGGAGATAGAGCGGTAGAGATGGCTTGTGACCAGGTTACTCCCCTGCAATGGTATAGATTTGTGGCTGCAAAGCAGCTGCTTGCAAAGATGAGCTGTAAGTTCATTTCCTTTTGTTTGGATTATTTAATTTTGTTAATTTTAAGAATGAAGACACAAGAGCTGCCTGAATACAATGGGAAGTAGATCAGTTAACCTTTGCTGCATAACAAGTGGACCTAAAACTGGGTGACTTGAAACTGTAAGTATTTTTAGTTCTTGATTCTGCACATCGACAGTCTGGGCTGGGTTCAGTCAGATGATTCTGCTAGTCTGAGCTGTTCTTACTCGTGTTATCATTGCAGTCAGTAGTCAGTCAGTGGGCAGTTTTCTGGGGCTGGATAGTGTTATAATGGTTGACCTTCATGGGTGGCAATTAGCTTGCTGCCATCTAGGGTCAACAGGCAACTAGACTACATGTCTTTTGTCATCTTGTAAGCTCATCTAGGCTTTCTACTTTTTGACCAAAGCAAACCACGTGCCCAAACCTGGAGTCAGAGTCAATGTTGAAGGGCATTAGCAAAGCGTGTGCACTCGGGGAGGCGTGAACAAATCAGGGCCATTATGGGATTATGGAATTCAATTTGCCCAAAAGGCATAGAGAACGAATATAGAAGAATGAGATAGGATAACTGTTTGAGATGGTGATATATAGTCCTCAGATCCATTTAGCCTTTACATAGAAGGCAGATTTGCTAGGAGTTCAACAATTTAAAATGCATGATTTTGGTGGCATTTCAAATAAAATGTTGGTGGCTGATGCAGTGTTTTGTTTTCTTGAGCTCTTATCATTTATTTCTCATAGAAGCTGCAAAAGGAGGCCTTCCATTTTAGAAACCGGGACAGCCCGCTGCCAGGAGTGTGCTCAGCTCAACTCTCTAATTACTGTCATGCTGACGGAGGTTAAATATTTATGAAGAATGTGCTTTTTATCACCCAATCTAATTTTTAAACTCAGATTTTCTGATCTCATTGAGATGTTAATAACCTGTGATTCCCCTCCTTCCTTTAGGTTTTTTTTTTTTTTGGCAGAAGTCAAAGATCTCTGTGTTCTCATTTATTTTGTAAAGAGTGACACATTTATGGGGATAACTACGGCATAAAGGGGATTGCCAAGAATGAAAAGTGGAAGGAATTGACAGGAACCTACTTTCAATTCAGCCAACAAAAATTGTTGGTAGCAGTACTGGAGAGCGAATTTGAACAATTTGATTGTGATACTAGTTCTGCCACTTTTTTAGCATTGTTATGGTCTCGACAAATGAACCCCACTGAGACTTAGTTTCTTCACTGCTAAAATGAAGATGACTTTATCATACCATGTATTAGTTTACTATATTGCTGCGATATCAAATTACCACCAATTTAGTGACTTGAAAAAATACAAGTGTATTGTCTTACAGTTCTGGAGGTCAGAAGTCTACACTGGATCGGCAGAGCTCGTTTTTTCTGGAAGCTCACCCATTTACTACTATTCTTTTCCAGCTTGTAGAGGCTGCCAGCATCCCCTGGCTTATGACCACACATCACCCCAATCTCTGCCTCTGACTCTGACCCTCCTGCCTCTCTCTTATAAGGACATGTGTGCTTATGAATTGGGCCCACCCAGAAAAATCCAGAAAACACTTTCATCTCGAGATCTTTAACTTAATCACATTCTCCAATGTCTCTTTCTAAAATGTAAGGTAATATATGTATACATTTGGGGGATTAAGATGTGGGCATCTTTGGGGCTCTTATTTCATCCACATCAATTAATTGAGTTTTTGCAAAGACTGCATAATCCTTGTGAAGGATTTAACACAGTGCTTGGCATGAGTAGGTGCTGCTGTTGCTGCTGCCTCTGCACTGCCTCACTGTTGTCTTCTGAATCCCCCCACACCTGCAGGAAAACATCTCAGCACCCTAGCACAACACGTAGGAGACTTAAGACACATCCTGATACTGGGTGCCCTGATCTTCATCTTCCAGGCACCAAAAATAGGTGATGGCCCACCTTGTCCCCTTTTGCGTGCAACAGGACTCCATGCTTTTGTTAAAACTACCCCCACCTTCACCCACAAAATAATATTTCCACCTTTACTAGGTGGTGTCATAATTCCTATTATTTCTACAAATTTCGGTTTGAGCATTACTTTCTTCAGAAAGCCACCACCGAGTGATTTCCTCTTCCCTAATGTTACCAAGTGCTTCCTCTGAGCCCCTTCTATTCTTCTTTTTTCCATGGGAATTCACTCACTGTTTTGTAATTATCTCCTGGGTGTCAATTTTCTCCTTAGAATATACTTTCTTGAAGGTGGAGCCATCTCTGCCTCTGAAGTGCTCAATGCTTAGTAGGCAAGTGCTCAAGTCAAGCTTGTTGTTATAAACACTGTCAAAGCCACAGAGGAGCAGGTGCCACCTGAGCTACTGTTCTAGACAATCAAACAGCAGCAACACTTTCTGTTGATGGCAGAGATGGCCTTGGAGACCTATACCAACTTACTGAGCTCCTTCATATTGAGATGAAAAACTGGAGTCTATACCTAGGCAAAGCAAGGAATGACATACGGACCTTAACAATGTTGCTTTAGAGGCAAACTCACCTTCACAGTCAGTGGAACTTATAATAAGAAGGGCAAATGGTTTCGGAAAAAGTTTAGGGCAAAGCCTATGAATTGACAAGCTGTGGTTGAGCACCCAACATTAAGTTCTGCTTTGTAGACAGTCAATCCTTGCTTCCAAGTGCCTATTGCCTCACTGAGGAAAATAAATATGCACATATGATAATGACAAGGAGTGGTCCAAGTGTGTAAATCACAGTTTAACCTGTGGAATTGACTATCAGTGACTGCATTTTTTAGAGGAGGGCAGCCCACCCTGACTCTGTGGCTACATTCAGCTTTAGAGTCAGCCATATCTGAGTTTGATCCATTCTTTTCTTACTATATGACCTTATGTGAGTCTAATTACTCCCTGAGTTTTGGTTTAATAAAACAATCATAACCATAGCATAATAACTTTGAGTTGTACACTTTCCATGCACCAAACTAAATAGCTTTAAAGGATTAATTTAGTCAATCCTCACCTCCATTTTGAGAATAAGTATCTCTTCATTTACAGAAGAGAAAATTGAGGCACAAAGTGGTTAAATTGTTTTCTCCATGTCATAGCACAATTAAGGGAGCAGCTGAGACATGAGCTAAGTTCCTTGCTCCATATCCTTTGCACTTGCCCTCTGTGGCATTGTCATCTCACTGCCAGGGAGAGTAAATATCTCTCAGAGTTGCTGCAAAAGCTGAATAGAATAATAGATGTGGAAGAGCTTTGTGAGCTCTTGGAAACCTCACTAATGGGAAGAACAGCTCCATTTCCCTGCTCTAAACTCCTTCCTCTCCATCTTTTATTGTCTTAGGTGCATAATCCTGGGGACCTAAAGGATGCTGTATGAAGTGGACATGATGATGTTGTTCATGATCTACCTACCTCATAGGATGGAAGCGAAAAATCAAGTGAGATTACATATGTTAAAAGACTCCATTGTAGGTGCAGAACACATTTTATTTACTTAGTTAACCATTTGCCTTTCTGTCAGCGTTCTAGTTTCTTTTCTTGTATAAAAGCTTCCCAGATGTCCCCAGACCATTTGAAAACCTTGTAGATCTACTAAGTAGGTTCATTTATTGATTCAACAAATGTTTATTGCACGCCCGTATATCTCAGGCACTGGGGATGTTGTATAAACAAGACAGAGGAGACTCAGGCTGTCATGGAACCTATGTTCTAGCAGGGTGTCCACAGGCACTACACAAACTAGAAAATAAATGAGCAGATTAAGCAGAATAAGTTGGGAGAGAGTCACTTTCTAAGAAGAAAATAAAAAAAAAGGATGTGACAGAAACTGACCTGTATGAGTTGTCCTAGAGGCAGTGGTGAAAACAAAAATCATTCAGAACAAGTGCTCCTGAAGCTGAGAACTGAATGATGGGAAGGATGAACAAAGTTGGGGTGTTTAAGGCACAGCAGGAAAGCCAGTGAGCAAGAGAGATGGAGGTCGTGGTGGAAGACAGAGAGGAAGGCAGGACCCAGATCAGGGAAGACTTTGCGGGCCAGGTCAAGAGTTTCCATTTGATCTCAAGAGGAATAAAGAGGCACTGGAGGGATTTAAGCAAAGGCGCCATGACACAATGGGGACATTGAAGAACCCCCTGTTGCTTCGACTGTTGCATAGATGGTGAATGATGATGTCGCCAGAGTAGAAACAAAGGCAGTGAGATTAATTTGGAGACACTCTTATACACACAAGAGAGATGGTTCTAGCTTGAACTAGATGTAACAGTGATGCCTTCAGCACATAGGGTCTAATATCTGTAAGAGTTCTTTTGAGGTATGGCATAAACCTCCACCTTGACTGTTACATCTTTACCATCAGAAACCAGGTCAGATACTTCCCTCTACCTCTTTGTAAGCATTTTTGTGCATGAGTCAATAATAAAAATAAAAAATGCATTTCCAGATGAATTTTATGCCCCCAGCCCCCAAAGCTCTGCTTTCTATTTCAAAAGATATTCAGATCTTATACTTTGGCAGATGTGTACATTTTGAGAAAAAGCAGAAGGAAAAATTAACAAGTCTAGTGTGAAATGCATTGCCGCTGTTTCATTTCTCCTCCCTCAACAGAGCAGCGCATGCCACGCTCACTTTAGCGATGATCAGCTTTTTTTTTTTTTTGATCTTGCCAAATTGCATTAGTTTCTATATTTATTTCTTTTCCGCCTCCAGGAATGACTCTTAATGATACATTTGGGGAATAGCTGCACCCTGTCTTCCTACATTCCCTGCTAACCCTCTGTGTGTGCTTTTGAGACACTAAATTTACTGTTGTCTCTCTGGGTAACACTGTGTAGTTTTGGACAGTCATTCCCCAACTGGGTTTCATCTCACCACAAAATGTATCAGTCACCCTAACTTTTCATTAAGGGGCCAAAGAGGCAGATGTTTCTCTGGGACTTGTTTTGTCGCATAACTGTCAAACTGTAGGTGTTAGGAATGGGAGGTACAGAGGGAGTGTCAGAGCTCTGAACCCCCATAGGCACCATGCTTTGTCTTCAGACCAAATAAAATGCCTTCCTTTTATAAGTTCCAATATTCTTTTCAAATGCATATTATAACATTTGGTAGAATGCAATCTAGATACATTTTACATTTTTATTAGCTTATGATAGTCTTTTGTCGTGTTTTGCTCAATATGGACTCTAGATGTATAAGCACTTTTCCATGGTGGTTGCAATGTGGTTAGACTCTAAAAAGGCCTCTACACAGGGTGAGCATTTTCAAAATTGCAGGCTGCAGAGTCAGGCACCTGTATTTCTGTGTCTGCTGCACTGTGGTGAACTCTAGAAGGTCAGGGCGAAGCTTGACACTGTCTGTGTCCTCCACATTGTGAAGCACAGACCCTGGGAGCTTTTAGGAGAGAAAAAAGAATCACATTCCTGAGTGGTGTGTACTACTTACTGCACTAGGCATACTATTTTCTAGACTTGGGCTGCTAACACAATTCATTCTGAAACAAGTCACTGAAGGGGGCAGTTTCATGATGACAATTATAATTGATAATGATCATCTTCATTTTATAGATGAAGGAACAGGCCCAGAGAAACCTGGAGCTCAGGGAGATTAAGTAACCTGCCTAAGTTTGAAGCGACTCAGAGGCAGAGGCTGAACTGGAGCTCACAAATTTGAATCACAATCTCTCAGTAAAAACTCATGTTGTTCCAAATAAAAGTATGTCACATCGGTAATGAACAAATGACCTTACAACGCCATGTTGCAGACATCTCAAACATCTCTACTCCTGTGGCTGGGACATCAGCTCCTTCTCAGGCTTCATGCCAGCCTGAGAAAAGATGGCAAGGCAGTGGAGGAAGGAGGAGGAATGTGTAATACCATTTGTTTCTCTAATAGTCCTGTGACACCAATATTTAATTTTCTCACTAAGGATATTTCCCATTGTGTCAGCAGAGCCAAGGAAATTGCTCATTGCAGAGAAAGGCCATATTTATGCTTCCATTACGGAAAGAGCAGAATGATGTTGTGCAATGGTATAGTTAATGCCCTTTGCCAAGAACAGACAGCATCTGATACTTACTATTCTTCCCTTAAATCATCCTGCCTCCATTCCCCACCCTGTGCGGCACAAACAGCCCATAACATTCTTGCCTAGCCCCTCAAAAGGAGAAAAGAACCAGAGGCTGACCCAGACCCTCACGGCTATGCTACATCCTTGCCTGAGTCTTCGGACAAGTCACTTTCTTTTTCTGAGGTCATTTTTTCTGATTTTTAAAATAAAAATCACAATCTTATATCGCAAGATCATTTTGAAGATTAAATAGGATGGATGATAAAATGTAAGGTACAAAATTTGTTCTGCTATGGTGGTACCTGCCCTGTAGATTTCACTAGTTTCGTCATAGGCATTCTTAAGTAGTGACATAATGGGAAAAGCGCAGGCTAGAAGGCAGTTCTGCCTGAGGTCAAGTTCTGACTCTGCCACTTACCAGATTTGTGACATTGACACCTCTCTGAGACTTCTTGCTTGCATTACCATGGCCAGTTCTTGATTCTAGAGCCCTCTACTTCCCTCGTGAGAAATACTTGCCCCTCTTCCCGCAGGCCTGGCCCAGCCTGGGTTGGTACTTGGGTCCATCACTGGGCCAGCTGGATTCTAGACTTGTTCTTATCTGTGGAACATCAGGTATCAGGATTTGAGCATCATCTCTTATGTCTGAGTCCCTGTCTCAGCAGCCCCTTCCCCATAGACTGCAGCCCTGCCTTGCCTCTAATAGCCAAACGATACCTATTGATTGGATTGCTTAATGGGTGTCCATCACTGGGAGCACAAAGGTGGACGAAATAGCTCCTACCCTTGGGAAGATCAGCATTTAAAGGAGAGAGATGGAAATTTTAATAAGAGAAAACAAAACGTGTATTGGATGTCTCCTGCCAGTTAGGGACTCTACTAGCCCTTTACTTAAAGCTAGTTATGATATGCTTGTTTTTGTAATCCAAATATGTTCCCAAAAGATGGATCTATCAGGGGACAGTTTGAGTATAATGCACATTTTGTGTTTGCTTAGCAAGATTTTGTCCATAAGAAACACTAGTAAACACAGAAAACTGCACCCGCATGAGCTGGGGCATGTAGAAATACACACAATGTACACAGGCAATGCCTTGAGCATCTCCCAGTCGCTGCCATCCATAGCCTGTGTAGTGAGCCCGTCACATCTGGTGTGACGACTTTCCATCGAGTTTCGCATATCTTCCTTTCCTCCACTTCACAATGGCTCAGAAGCTGCAAACTTCAGGTCCTTTTCAAGATCGAGGGCCATCTTTATTAGTATTCCATCTCTTAATAAGTATGAAAATGTGTTACTACTTTTATGAGGTTTCTACCTTTTTAGGCAAAAAGTGTCCGTGATAAAGTTTGTGAGTGTTGTGCCCCTAACCCAATTTTTCTTACTATAAACCCTGCTGTTCCTACGACATAATCACACAGTTACAATGATATTTTAGGAGCTCTTACATCACATCATAGCAAAATTGATTATACATAATCTCATTTAGTTTAGCTTAATTGAGACAGGTGGGTATTATGTCAGTGTTTATTATGTGGGTGTTATTTTTCCCAATTTGCAACTGTAGGAATTGAGGCTTAGATTGATCCAGGTCACCATCTACTATGTGTAGAGCTGAAATTAAGACCCAGGTCAGTCTGACTCCCAAGTGTGGCTATTAGCCATAGTGCTTTGAGGATGGAAGAAATCTACTTCCTTAATACTCAGGAGATTCACAGAGTTAAGACCAAATACTCACAGAGCGTTTGAAGATTTCCAGCCAACATTTTCAGAGCTTGGCTACTATCCAGGGGAATTTAAAGTGTGACGCAGCCCACTAAAGTTGATAGGATCTTAGAGAATGGAATCCAAGTCTTCCACTTGGAAAAATACAGGCATTCATTAGTTCCTTCCCCTAAAAGGTTGGACAGTGATCCAGGAACTATAGAGTGCCTGGGATATAACACTGAGCAATGCAGTCTTCCTCCCTGCCTCACTCTGCTTAGTGGAGCCAATTCCTGGGAACAGAGGGGGTTCCACACATTAAGGAAAGGAAGTATTCCAAACACAAGGGTGTGATGGGAAAGGCCAAAATATGCTGGAAACAGCTGTAAGGTCTGTGTGGAAATGCAGGGATCATTCGGGGAGAAAATGGTACAATTCATATCGCACTGGATTGAGAAGGAAAGTACGACGCATGAAGAAACTGAGGCAGCTAGTTCAGTTAGAGAAGCCTAACTAGGTAGGAGATGTACATGATTAAGGAATGTTTTGTTAAAATAAGGGGAAATTAGCCCATGCAAATACAAAAACAAGGAGAAAGAAACTGAAGTTAGCGTTGGGGGAAGCTGGTGTGCCAAATTCCTGGGGAGCTTCCTCCTTGAACTCCTGCACCTCCCTAGAGAGAGAGTTATTCCGAAAGCACCTCCCCTCTGATCATGGTTATTTACCCTACACCGGACAGCCAACATCCTGTGGGATTGAAAGACTTTCCAGTGTGTGTCAGGTGTGATTCCAGCATTCAGACTTCCTGACTTGCCATGTATGACAGGTGCACACAAAGCCACTGGCCTCAGACTTTCTTTCCCATCTCTAATTGACCTGACAATTATTGGCAAAGTGTATGTTATATGAATTTCACTTCAATTAAATATATCTTCTGTGTATCACTTAGAATTGTCATGTGCATACATATATACGTATGTGTACACCTGTTATATACATATGTATATGTATATATGTGTATACATACATATATACATGCATATATACATACACATACATATGTATCATATCGTAGAAAACCATTGATTTTCTGCATATTGTTTCTGAAGAGAACTTTAAGTAAGATGAAATCAATTTAAAAAACATACTGAATACAAAAAAAGTACAAGTAGTGGCTACAAGTAGCCTGAACTTTACAGAAGGTACAGGAATTGCTTGGGAAACACTTACGCAGGTAAATAGCTTAACAGGAGATACTGTTGTTTCATATTTAAAGTAGGAAATAACAATGATCTCACAGGTTTTTATAAGTTTGACATTAAATTGTAAATGTGGAATCTAGACACTCCCCAATCTTCTTGTCTTGTGAATACAGATGGAATTCCATAAGCATTATTCATCTAAGTTTCCAGTACAATCATGTCATTTCAGTCCCCTTCAAAGTCCACCTATCATTCCAGAATTATTTCCTGGATGTTTTGATCAGTTTCCCAGATGCTTATAATGAGCTGTGGCACCAGAGTCAAGGGTGCCGTGCCTACTTCTACTGGTGTGTGGTCTAAGGCACCCATCCTAGCTGTCCTTCTAGGTGAACACTGCCCTGCTGGAGAGATATCCTCCAGGGCATTTCAGCTGTCCAGTCCCTTAGGTGCCTCAAGTGGGTTGGTGCAGCCTTCAGGGTCCTTCGAATGCTTCCAGAGAAGAGCTCCTTTTGGTTCTGTTTGAATCCTTTCATTCCTAAGGGCTCAACCCACAGACCGTGCCACCCCCTGAGACTCACCCACAATGAACATCCCCCTATTATTTTTCAGTCAAGAAAGAAAAGGAAGATGCCCAGTATGAGCGAATAGATGCTTGCAGACCAACAAATTCAGCTTTTTTTAGACAAGCCAGGCAAACCTGAGCTCCGGTCAGGTAGAATCATGTGGACACATAGTAGTTTCTTATCAAAAGTTGTTCGGGACCCTTACTAGGAATTAAGACACAGATGCCCCCACAACTGCTCTATGCATTCACATTGCATGTTCTACTGCAGGGTGAGGTCACCTCCTGGGTCTCATCACCATGAATAGCACTTGGACAGTCACAGAGCACTTGTCCATATAGCCTCAAAAGCTATCACAGCAATCTTGGAGTTTATGTAATATTTACCTTCCCTCACAGGTGAGGCAACTGAGACTGAAGAAAATCAAGTGACATTCCTACTGACAGAGTTCGTCATTGGTCATGCCAAATACTCTGGATTGAACCCCACGCCAAAGTTCTTATGCAGAGGTCTTAAACCTGAGTACCTCAGAATGTACCATATTTGGAGAAAGGCTTTTTACAAGACTTAAAATGAGGTCACTGGGGTGAGCCTTAGTCTAATATAAATAATGTCCTTCTAAAAAGATGAAATTTGAAGAAAGATAAAGCACACATGTGAAGATAAAAGCAGAAATCAGAGTACCGGTCCTCCAAGCCTTCGAAGAAAAAGGATTGTCAGCAAACCGCCTGAAGCTTGAAGACAGGTGTGAGACAGATTCTCCCTCACAGCCACAGAAAGAATCAGCCCTGACAACACCTTGATCTTGGACTTCTGAGACACATTTTTGTTGTGTAAGCCACCCCGTCTGTGGTACTTTGTTAGAGCAGCTTTGGCCAGAGATTCCAGCAAGGCTCAATGCATGTCTGTCTAAAGCACGGAACTTATCACCCACTTACAAGCAGGCTGAGAGCCAAGAAGGGCACACACACACACCACAGACACACACACATCACATACACACACACATACAAATATACATGCACCTTTAAGTTACTACAAAATTTCAGAAACTAAAGCTCATGTACAACTCTCCAAGGACCACTCTCAGGCCATCATGTAGCATCCGTTGAGGATTATTGTATTCATAGTTCTCACCAATGGGACAATGTATTTTCCAATCAGTTAGAGAAGAGATAGATTGAAGTTAGAGAAGGGATAGATCGAAGAAAACATAAGCTAACATGTGCTAAGCATTATGTTCATGACTTGCAGTGATAACAGAACATTTCTTTCTAACAAAACCCTTCTGATTTACAAATGTGTGTTAAAATATGCAACTAACATAAACTGTCTCCAAAAAATCCTGGAATTTCAAAAGAACAGTAGTCTATAGAAGTCAAAGGTAAAATCTTAGTTACCTAAAATTATTCTTAGGATGTCACTGCATTGCTTTTCTCTTTTCAAATTAGTTTTTTAAATTGACATATAAACTTGTATATATTCATCATGTAAAACATACATGTTTTATAGCATATATACTTTGTAAATGGTTAAATCTAGTTAATTAGCAAATGTTTTACCTCACATAGCTATTATTTTGTGATGAGAACACTTAATATCCACTCTCTTAACATTGTTCCAGAGTATAATAGATACTATTTTGTGTAGTCACCATGCTGTACAATATATCTTTTGAATTTATTCCTCTTATCTGAGTGTATATATGTATTCTTTGACAAACATCTCCTCAAACTTTTCTTTTCCCTAACCAGTCAGCCTCTGCTAACCACTATTCTACTTTCTACTCTTATGGGACAAACATTTTTAGATTGTACGTGTGAGTGAGGTCATACAGTCTTTTTCTTGCTGTCACTGGCTTATTTCAATTAACATGAGGTTTCCTGGGATCATTCATGTTGTCACAAATGGCAGGATTTCCTCATTTTTTTATTGCCTATTGGTACTTCATTGTGTATATGTACCACATTTTCTTTACCCATTCATCCATTAATGAATAATTAGGTTGTTTCCATATCTTGGCCGCCATTGCACATAATGCTGCAGTAAATATGGAAGTGCAGATATCTCTTTGATACACTGATTCATTTCCTTTGAGTATATACCCAGTGTTGCAATTGCTGAGTCATATGGTAGTTCTATTTTTAATTTTTTGAGGAATCTCCATACTGACTTTCATAATGGCTGCGCTAATTTACATTCTCATCAACATCATGTAAGAGTTCCCTTTTCTTATGAAATTAAACAGCATTTCAGTTCAGCATAATGATATATATGATGATCCCCCAAGATTTCACAAAAATAAAGATAGTTTTTCAAGTGTCCTGTCTTAGAACGCAGGAAACTATGCTTTATCACTATGAAAAAAACTTTACCAAGTATATTTATAATTCTAGATTTAAAGACTTTAATGAGCCAAGTTTTATCAATCCCCCAACATTTAGTCACTCTAGAAATCATAATTTTCTGAGATCCAGGGAGGTAAGCTTTGCCTGAACGAATCCTACCATGTTCTCTCCTCCACTACCACTTAGGCACAGCCACTTAGAGAACAGAAGAGTGTTAATCACTTTTCCTAGAGTTATTTTTTAATACTGTTTTCTAGGATGCAGAGTGACCAGTTTTCTGCCTCTAATTAGCAAACTCATCATTTGAAGTGTGACCCAGACCAGGCCAGCAGACTTTCAATGAATTTCTCGACAATGCCTCACTCCAGTTGTGTTCCTTGCAAGTTAAACTCATCCCACAAGTATTTATAAGAAGCCTGCACAAGGACAAGCTCAGTGTTGGGAGGGGCTGTCAGTGGAAGCGGAAGATAACACAGACATCTACACACCTGATGTTTGGGGAGTGGAGGAGAAGGAGACCGGATCAGGATAGGGAAGGGCAGATGGGGCAAGATCCATGAGTCTTGAACTATGAGTTTCTAGGGCTGCCATTACAAGGCAACACACACTGAGTAGCATAAACAACAGAAAGTCACTGTCTCTCAGTTCCGGAGGCTGGAAGTTCAAGAACAATGTGTGGGTGGCATCGATTTCTTCTGAAGGCTATGAGGGAAGGATCAGTTCCAAGCCTGTCTCCCTGGCTTTTAGATGGCCACCTTATCCTTATGTCTCTTTACATTGTCTTTCCTCTATGTGGGTCTCTGTGTGCAAATACCCCCCCTTCTAATAAGGACACCAATCACTCAATCAAGACCCACCCAAATGACCCCACTGTAACTTGATTACTTCTGTTAAAATCTCTATCTCCAAATAACTTCACATTCTGAAGTACTAGGTGTTAGAACTTTGAAACATGAGTTTGGGGAAGACATAATTCATCTCACAGCAGGTGTTATTTCAGCTTTAAACCCTGTTCTTTACCCCAGGTTACTCAAAACAGCCAAGAAAAATGATAAGAAAGAGGGTGTGTGTTTCCTGAGCTCTGAGGAAACGAGGGGAGAGAATATGTGATATACTACGCTCTGAATTTCTATGACCCACAGTCTCCTTCAGTTTCCTTAAATGAATGCATTGCTTCTCTCCAAGGAAACGAACTTGATTGACTCTAGCTAATATTAAGGAAAATGGCCTCTGGGCTTCCCTTAACTGTAACTTAAAGAAATCCTAGTGTGATAAAACCTTCTTCATATTAGTGCTTTGCTGAGGGCTAAGTACCATATTCTTGCTCATGAGATGAGGACAGTAAAATTGCCAAGAATGGAATCACAAGTAGCAGATTTGGGCAGCAAGTGTGTGAACGTAGCAAACACCTGAAAGAGGAATTTGTTTTTAAAGTTCAGCTAACATGTATCAGTTATGGCTGTTACCATGGTTAATATTACTGTTCGCCAGGGTGTAGGTGAAGAAAACAGGCTTCTGAATCAGACAGCCCTTGGAATGAAGCCCCTGCTCTGAGGTCTACTTGTGATACTCAATCCTGCTTAAACCAATAAAACCTCTCTGAGTCTTAGGGTCCTCATCTGTAAAATGGATTAATGATTCCTACCCCCACTGGGATTCCTGTGAAAATTAAACATGTTCACTGACATTTATTAAATGTTAAAAATGCACAAAAATAGAAAAACAAAACAAAGTTAAAAGATTGCATCTTTCACCTATTGCACAATTTATGTTGGGGTCTTCACTGAAGACTCAGCATATTATGTTGTTAAACAAAAAAAAATAAAAATATATTAGCTACCACTTTTCTTCCCTCCACGTTCAATGTTCCTATATTAATGTCTTCAGTGAGGAAGGATCTGTATAATTAGCCATTCAGATATGAATTCGTTTTCAAAGTAGAGAAAGATGATTAATTTGTTAATGGATGAGTATGTTCACTGGTTAATGAATTTTATAACTTGGTTAAATTCTGTACCTGTTCAATGAGGTTTTATTTTATATGTATTCACTAAGCACAGATTTTCATTATGGAAATTGCACTTTATGAATATTTATTTGGTAGAGTTCCATTTTTTAACATTTAAATGTATTTAATGCCCTTAGATGAATTTTGATGTTCTATGGAAAGCAGTCAGAACAGAAGTAGTGATGCCTGCCATGAATCTTTGTTTGAAGAAAAACATTCTCCACCATTAAAAAAAAAAAGTGAGGGCCTCACTTCTCAGAGCAGTGACCTGTAAAAAGCAAAAACAGAAACAACAACAAAAAACAACTTTAGTGAATGAATTAGTAAGTTGCTGTAGGAGTAAAATAATTAACATCAGCTGGTGGACACAGATGGGATTCTTAAATGAGCAGACCCAATACATGGTTCTTTCAGAACTTTTAAGTATATGTGCACAGTTTTTTTTGTCTTGTTTTTTGTTGTTTTTCTTTTTTTTTTTTTTTTTTTTTTTTTTGAGACAAAGTCTCTCCCTGTTGCCCAGGCTGGAGTGCAGTGGAGCGATCTTGGCTCACTGCAAGTTTCATCTCCCGGGTTCATGCTGTTCTCCTGCCTCAGCCTCTCAAGTAGCTGGGACTACAGGTGCCTGCCACCATGCCTGGCTAATTGTTTTATATTTTTAGTAGAAATGAAGTTTCACCGTGTTAGCCAGGATGGTCTCGATCTCCTGACCTCGTGTTCTGCCTGTCTCGGCCTCCCAAAGTGCTAGGATTACAGGCGTGAGCCACCACGCCTGGCCGGGTTGTGTTAAACATTTAACATGAATTAGCTGCTCTAATCTTTACAACACCTCTAATGACATTAGACCCCCTTTTACCGATGAGAAAGGTAAGTTGGAGATGAAATTGATTTCTTAAGTCACTAAGATGCTGTGAGACTAAGCATGACCCCGTGTAGTCTGACTCTGGATATCAGTGATTGTGCTTCGCATGAGAACAGGTGCAGCCTGGAATAGAGTAAATGTGTTTCCACTCAGGAATAGTGTCTATCTGGGGAGAGGAAAAAAAGTCATAATAGTGATAGGTTAAATTTATTGAGGGCTTATTATGGGCAGGCACTTCACATGTCATACCCTAGTTACCCCTCAAAATAAACCATTGAAATGGGTATTATCATTCTCATTTTACTGCTAAGAAAACTGAGGCACAGAGAAGTTGTCTTTGTTCATTTAGGTTGTTATAACACAACATGATACTGGGTGGTTTACATATCAAAAATTTATGTATCGCAGTATTGGAGGCCAGGAAGTCCAAGGCCAAATGGTCAACAGGTTTCAGGTTCACTGAGAGTTTACTTTCTGGTTCATAGATGGCCATCTTCTCACTGTTACCTCACATGGCAGAAAGGAGAGGGATCTATCTGGAACCTCTGTGATGAGGGCACTAATCCTGTTCATGCAGGCTCCACCCTCATGACCCTCATTGGCAAAAGGTCTCATTGGCAAAAGGTCTTACTTCCCAATACCACTATATTGAGGATTGGGTATCAACATATAAATTTTGGGAAGAACACGGACTACAGCAGAAGCTATGTAACTTGCCCAAGTTTAAATGGTTACCAAGTGATGAAGCCAGAATTGCAGGCTCATTACTACACTGCTAGACTCCCACATGAGTAGGGGGCTGAGTCTGCTCACATATTGCTTGCCTTGACCAGAAATAGCTTAGACACAGGAATAAGTCTGATTCTGAATAGGACGTCCTGGGGTCCATTCTGGGATGGGGATGTCAGAAAGACACAGGTGTGAGCTGACACTTGTGGTTTCTTCTCAGGATCCCAAAATTAATTTTACTTAACTTTTAGTTTATCTTTTCAGTGGGAGGCATGCAGAAAAGAAGTATAAAATGGCATACTGTAGTATGCAGTATCCAGCTAGACCTTCTTCCTGAATGGAAACACATCTACTCTATTCCAGGCTGCTCCTCTTCTTATGACTACTATAATGGCATATTATAGTACGTAAGCCATTAGCACAAACTTATGGTTCAGAAAAGCAATCAATTGCTGTGCTACTTCACAGCACCCTTTTACCTCAGCCATGGGCCCATCTCACTGTGAGATGCAGTCACCTAGTCCAAGATTGCCCCCCCGACCCCACAGAAGTTTAGCATTATCAAGAAATTGTGGTGCATTGTGTCCATGTATTTGTTGACATCAGAGCTTGTCATTCCCAAAGGCCCATTAAGAAGGGAAGTGGAGCCGGGCCTGGTGGCTGACATCTGTAATCACAGCATTTTGGGAGTCCGAGGTGTGTGGATCACCTGAGGCATGAGTTCGAGACAGGCCTGTCCAACATGGTGAAACCCCATCTCTACTAAAAATACAAAAAATTAGCCAGCTGTGGTGGCGGGTGCCTGTAATCCCAGCTACTCAAGAGGCTGAGGCAGGAGAATCGCCTGAACTCGGGATGCGGAGGTTGCAGTTGAGTCAGGATCACACCACTGCACTCCAGCCTGGGCAACAAAAGTAAAACTCCGTCTCACAAAAAAGAAAAAATAAAAAAAAAAGATAGAAAGAAAGAAAGTGAAGTGGAGAACAATAATTTAAAAGAAGGGTTTTTAGGAATAACAAAATATTCAACAATACTCCTTTTAAGAAAACAATAAGATTCATTGTTCTTAAGAGTATAGTATAATACTTCCAGAATTTATAGCAACAGGAAATAGTACTTGCTGGATGGATTGTATAATGCAGGTGATAGCCAAGGGACTATTCAATGACGCTTTCCAGGTGTTCTGGCATACTTCAAAGGAGTCATTTAAAGATCAAATAGGCAAGGAAATCAACAGAGCCAGAGGGGTATCACATGGCCTAAAATATGATTTATCATCAGAACCTAGATTCAATGGAAAAAATTTAAAAATCTTTAAACAAAAATACAAAACAAAACAACAAAATAACACTCCTATAACAAGGTCTACCAATGATATTAGTCATAGGTGGGACTGCCAACTTCCCATGGGTCATCTATACTTCCTTACAAATAAATAAATCGATGGAAATTTTCTACTAGAAGATTTTGAAAACCCTGAAGATCATTGAGGACTTATAATGTGGAACACAGCCAAGATGGTGAGGGCAGCAACTGAATTAGAATATCAGGCTCACACATGACCATTTATTTAGGTACTTCTGCACGTCAGCAATGTAGACCTTTACATTCATGACTTCATTTAATCCTCACAATAAATCCCAAGAAAGGAAAATCATTCTTGATTCCAATTGAAGAAATCAAACACAGAGCAATTAAGAAAATTGTCTAAAGGCCTAATACTATAAAAACCCTAGAAGAAAACCTAGGTAATACCATTCAGGACATAGGCATGGGCAAGGACGTAATGTCTAAAACACCAAAAGCAATGGCAGCAAAAGCCAAAATTGACAAATGGGATCTAATTAAACTAAAGAGCTTCTGCACAGCAAAAGAAACTACCATCAGAGTGAACAGGCAACCTACAGAATGGGAGAACATTTTTGCAATCTACTCATCTGACAAAGGGCTAATATCCAGAATCTACAAAGAACTCAAACAAATATACAAGAAAAAAACAAACAACCCCATCCAAAAGTGGGCAAAGGATATGAACAGACATTTCTCAAAAGAAGACATTCATACAGCCAACAGACACATGAAAAAATGCTCATCATCACTCGCCATCAGAGAAATGCAAATCAAAACCACAATGAGATACCATCTCACACCAGTTAGAATGGCAATCATTAAAAAGTCAGGAAACAACAGGTGTTGGAGAGGATGTGGAGAAATAGGAACACTTTTACACTGTTGGTAGGATTGTAAACTAGTTCAACCATTATGGAAAACAGTATGGCAATTCCTCAAGGATCTAGAACTAGATGTACCATATGACCCAGCCATCCCACTACTGGGTATATACCCAAAGGATTATAAATCATGCTGCTATAAAGACACATGCACACGTATGTTTATTGCGGCACTATTCACAATAGCAAAGACTTGGAATCAACCCAAATGTCCATCTGTGACAGACTGGATGAAGAAAATGTGGCACATATACACCATGGAATACTATGCAGCCATAAAAAAGGATGAGTTTGCGTCCTTTGTAGGGACATGGATGCAGCTGGAAACCATCATTCTTAGCAAACTATCACAAGAAGAGAAAACCAAACACCGCATGTTCTCACTCATAGGTGGGAACTGAACAATGAGTTCACTTGGACTCGGGAAGGGGAACATCACACACTGGGGCCTATCATGGGGAGGGGGAAGGGGGGAGGGATTGCACTGGGGAGTTATACCTGACATAAATGATGAATTGATGGGTGCTGACGAGTTGATGGGTGCAGCACACCAACATGGCACAAGTATACACATGTAACAAACCTGCACGTTATGCAGATGTACCCTAGAACTTAAAGTATAATAAAAAAAAGAAAAGAAAAAAAAGAAAATTGTCTAAAGGGACACAGCTCATTAGCAGCAGAACCAAATTTTACGCACTTCAAGGTAAAGGCCATTCTGTTCTGAGACTAGAGCCCTGCCTTTATTGTTCAATTTTAAACATGGCAACAACAACAACAACAGAAACTTTTTCTTTAACTTTCCATGATGGGTTTAAGCAAAGAACAATTAGAAATAGTTGAAAATGAAGTATGCTTCATTGAAGATCAAATTGTAGTGCCAAAGAAAGACCTCCTTGACTCATTCTTCTCCCCTTCAGGTGGCTTCAGACGTAGGCAGTGGCAGTAACTGAAGATGAAGTTCATGAGTAATTCCGGGATCCAGATAACCAAGCTAGGACATCAGAACATTTTATCTTGACCCACAGGAACATATGGGGAAATGTCAAACCAGGCAAAGCTTCTGAATGGAATTTCCCGTCTGTTCTTTGGAAATCTCAGGCAAGGAGCAGAAATACCATTGCAAGTGAGAGTAGTTCCATTCACTTCTGGGAAACAAACTTATGAGCAACTGATTCAAATAAATCAAAAGAGGTACCCAGATAGGAGTGGGATATATTATTTATGATCTTTATGTACCAGCTAATGTCCTCCGTCCTTAAATATGAACTCACTTAGTCCTCCAAGTGACTCATGACTCAGGAATGGCTAATTCTCACTTTTTCACATAATTAAATAAAGGCTGAGGGCTATGAAGGCATCTGAGGTCTCACAGCTGATAACTGCTGGAGCCCATTTACATACACATCTGTCTAACTCATCTGTCCAGGTGAGTGACAGTCAGGAGGCATCTAAACCCTTGCCACCACATGGAATTAAATAAAAGACCAGAGGCAAGTTTTGCTCTAGTGAAGAAGTCTCAGGATACAACAGCTGTCTGATTTCAAGTCAGGGGAAAAAAAAAAAAAAAAAAAAACGATAAAGGCTGAAATGCTTTGCTTAAATGGGGAGAGAAGGTGTTCCCAAAAAAAAAAAAGTGTTCCTAGGCAAGTTAAGCTCCTGAATAACTCAAGAGGCAACACAGCTTAGAGAGGAAGCAGATGGAGACTCCTGATTTCCATTGCCTGAGTTTGCACCTCAGCTTTGCCACCCTCAAGGTTGGTGAATTCAGGTGAACACCTAGGACTTATGATGGTGCATGCATTTGGTTCAGGTCCGCTGAGAACCAGTGCCAAGATATGATTAAACACATAAGACATTTATTAGAAGAGTGTTTTAGTCAGCTTTTGGTACCATACTAAATACCATAGACCAGGTGGCTTAAACAACAGAAATTTATTTTCTCACACTTCTGGAAACTGGGAAATCCAAAATCAAGGTGCCAGCCAACTTAGTTTCTGCTGAGAACTCTCTTCCTAGCTTGCAAACGCCTACCTTCTCACCAAGTCTTCACATGGTAAAGAGAAAAGGAGATAAAGAGAGGCCACAGTCCTACCCCATTAAGGTCACACTCTTATGAGCTCATTTAACCTTCATTATCTCATAAAGACTCTATCTCCAACTACAGTCACACTGCCCATTAGGGGTTCAACATTTTAATATGGGTTTGGGAGGGGAGGTACACAATTCAGTCTATAGCAGGGAGGGAAGGGTGGGGGACCTGTCAGATCTCTATATGGGTCTGACAACTGTGGAAGAAGAGAGAGAAAGAAAAAGTCTTGAGTAGGAAGGATTTTTGACTGTAGCACAGTTTCAAGAAAGATGTGTCCAGGCTGATAGAGCTCAAGAGCTTGAGCCAAAGCCATTCAAGCAGTCCTGCCTCTACCTAGACTGGGAACGAAGTGCCCTGTTGTGCTCAGTAACTGGTCTGGGGGCAGTCTTCAGGAAGTGTGGTTTCAACAATCATGGTAATGGATTTCAAGGGTCAGCATGTAAGACTACAAGCAAAATATGCCTCCTATTGTAAGAGATCTGAGTAGCACATTTCCCTGGCTGCTTCCCTGCATAGGTAAAGAAAGAGCAACAAAAGCATGTAGTTTAAAGAGCTTCTTGTCCAGATTAAATGAGTTAATACAAAGTTCATGGCTCATGCCTGGCACATATGAGCACTTAATGTATGTTAGTTCTTATTGAAATGTATTTCTGATACATCCTGGTCTTTGGGTGCCACATGAAAAGAGCTCTCATTACATATTCATCCCAGGTTGTGCTTGTTGATCATCAACACCCATACTTCAATTAAATATACCATTGGTTTTATTGCTTTGTAAAAGTGTTCCAGAGATAATCATTGTGGATGCTAGAAAAGGTTATTGCTCTATAAAAGGGATAAAGAGCTCAATTTTCCTGACTTGAGTTTGTGACCATAATATGCAATTATAATTGCATTGGTTATTTATTTGTCTCTAGTTTAGTTGAGGTACCTTAGAATTACAAAGTTTTAGAAGTAACTGGAAAATGTTAAGCCATCTGGTCCAAACACCATGCTCTGTTTATGATATGGTTTGGCTGTATCCCCACCCAAATCTCATCTTGAATTCTCACATGTTGTGGGAGGGATCTGGTGAGAGGTAATTGAATTATAGGGACAAGTCTTTCCTGTGCTGTTATCATGATAGTGAATAAGTTTCACAAGATCTGATGGTTTTAAGAAGAGAGAGTTCTCCTGCCAAGCTCTCTCTCTCTGCCTGCTGCCATCCATGTAAAACCTGACTTGCTCCTCCTTGCCTTCTGCCATGATTGTGAGGTTTCCCCAGCCACATGGAACTGAAAGTCCAATTAAACCTCTTTCTTTTGTAAATTGCCCAGTCTTGGGTATGTCTTTATCAGCCCCATGAAAACAAATTAATAAGGTTTAGCTTTCCCAAAGAAATGATCCTTCAGTCTCTTTTCACCAATGGTAATGATGAAAAACAGACTGGTTTGTGGGGTTGGCTCCTCCTTGTTTGGGCTGTATTCAGGCCACCTTCTGTCTGTCTCTCTGGATCCTTCTTCTCTGGATCCCTGTGTTTTCCTCCAGGAGGCTGATTTCTATGGACTACATTATTTTTATGTTTTTCTTCAATTTTTATTTTAAGTTTCAGGACACATGTGCAGGATATACAGGTTTGTTACAAAGGTAACGTGTGCCATGGTGGTTTGCTGCACAGATTAACCCATCATCTAGGTATTAAGCCCAGCATCCATTAGCTATTCTTCCTGATGCTCTCCCTCCCCCACAACCCCCGAGAGGCCCCAGTGTGTATTGTTCCCCACCATGGGTCCATCACTGACCATTAGAGAAATACGAACAAAAACCACAATGAGATACCATCTCATACCAGTCCGAATGGCAATTATTAAAAAGTTCAGAAACAACAGATGCTGGTGAGGTTGTGGAGAAAAAGGAATGCTTTTACACTGTTGGTGGGAGTGTAAATTAGTTCAACCATTGTGGAAGATGGTGTGACAATTCCTCAAAGATCTATAAGCAGAAATACCATTTGACCCAGCAATCCTCTTACTGGGTATACACCCCCCAAAATAGAAATCATTCTATTATAAAGATACATGCTTGCATATGTTCATTGCAGCACTGTTCACAATAGCAAAGACAGAATCAACCCAAATGCCCATCACTTGATAGACAGGACTGCATTTTTGCTTCCAGTTGAGTTTGACCCATGGATTTAGCCAGCATGCACCAGGATATTGGCAGGTAGGAGGGGGAAATCAGGCTACTTATTTCCATGGGCCCCAGGTGTAGCTCTGATTGAAGTTACTACTGTCAAACTACTGAGTACTGGTAACTGTCTTTCCCACTGTTTCTTTTATTAGCCCAGCTTTTCATAATATGCTCTGTGGTTCTACTGTAGCCCAATCATACTTTTGTAGTTAGTTCTTTAATGAGCTCATCCCAAATTATCTCAATTTAAATTTGTTGCATTTCCTGTTGGTATCCTCACTGCCACAGACTGCTTTAAATTAATAAAAATATATTCCTTAGAGAGGTGATGCAGCCCTTGGAGTCATACAGAGGTGGTATTACCCATTTCTTCAAGTAACAGCTTTTCGAATCCACAGGGCAGAACTTAATAGAAACCCAAAAATCTGGACACTGCTACTTTCCAGTCTGACGCTTTTGTGACAATGATTTTGAGAGGCATTTTTGTGGAAAATCAAATTCAATAGCTAAGTGTTTTTTTCTAAATATCTAGCTGAGCTCAACAATATTTTGTGCACCTCTCATTCAAAAATTTTTCTAAGTCTTTTAATAATCTATTTTTATTTTCAGTCCTCATCACGTCTTAGGAGAGCACATTCTCTCTGTGAATTCCTTTGTAATGCTAGCTGCTCTCTATGAGCATGTTGAATGGGGTATTGATAAAGCACTGATAGCCTTTACGTGTTCTTAATTGACTGTTGCCTATTTCCCCTAAAGACACACTATACATCTTTAATGTTATTACATTTTCATTTCTAATGACTGACAAAGAACCTGTGTGGGGAGTGGAAGAGAAGGCAGGATGGAAAAAGAAAAAAAGCAATCTGCAGCCTCACCAGAAAAACCCACCCAGTTAACCGTGTTTTGAATAACATATTGTCTTAGTACAGAGAATAATATTTTTACGTGTTATAATTGTATCTTTTTTGTCCTATATTTTTCAACTAACATTAAAATACTCTCCAATATTTTATGTAGCTTTCTGGAAAGAAAAAAACTCCATGTGCTTATAAAGACTATACAATACACCATTGTGTTTCTATGCCACAAGTTACTTAACCTTGTCTTATAATTTGAATTGTTGTGTAAGTTATGTTACATAAAACAAAACTTGATATTTGATTTGTTTATAAGCTTGACTATTATTAATGTTAACAATGTATATCCTTGTAAGTAAGACTTTCTGTTGTTGCTCTTTGTTTTCATATTCCTCCTTTGGGTTTTATTCTCAGAAATTAACCATAAGTATCAAAACATTTAAACACCTATCAATCTCTAGTACTATGAAATGTGTAAGAATTTCTACATAACCACACCTGGGCCAGCAAAATGTCGTCATCAGTGCAAACCCTGTTAATGTTCTAATTTCAACCTTTCTGATATCGTCTGTGGTCGTGGCTAATGTTCAATCACTTACACAAATGATTAATGATATTCCAACCCAGAGGCTTAAAATATTAATGGTTGTAGAGCATTTTCTCTGGATCAAGATTTGTTCTAGACACTACGCCAGATGGGCCTGATGCTGGCAAAACATTCAAGCAGGACAGTTAAGCCTTGAGCTGCATGGATTTCAACTGTGGTGGTCCGCTTATACATAGATCTTTTTCAATAAATATATTGGAAATTTTGGGCGGGATTTGAAGTGACAATTTGAAAAAACTCACAGACCAATCGCATCACCTGGAAATACTGAAAACAATTAAGAAAGGTTAACTACGTCATGAAACATAAATATGTGCAAATACTAGTCTATTTTATCATTTACTACTATAAGATATATATGTCTATTATGAAAAGTTAAAAATTCACAAAATATATGCACACACAGACAAAACATAGCACCATTTGCAATCAAGAGAAAGGCAAACAAATGTAAAGATGCAGTATTAATTTATAACTGCATACAATTACCAGTAGTAATACTGTACCATTGTAATAATTTTGTAGCTATCTCCTGTTGCAATTAAGGCAAGCTCATGTGTTACCAGTATCATCTTAAAATGCTGAGTTACACACTAATCATATCCCCTGAGCAGTTTGTCTCTCTGGTAAATTGCAAATCACAGTAAAAAGTGATCTTTTATGATTCTTGCATATTTTTCATTGTGTTTTATGCAATACCATAAATCTTGGAAACACTATGGGACCCATATGAAGTGCCAACAGTCTTTTGGTTGTGTAACTGTAAGGCCCGGACAACAAGAACCCTTTTTCTGGACTGGTTCCTTCTATGCTTTGTTTCTAAAGTCAGGAAATACCTTGCTAGTAAAGGACTGTCAAAAGTTATTTTGAAATTGGACAATGCCTTTGACCATCTGAAACCTCCTGAGTTAAACACTGACAGTGGTGCCAAAGCGATCTATTTGCCTCCAAACACAACATCCCTAGTTTAGCTTCTAGATCCAGGGCCATACAAACCTTTAAGGCTCATTACACACAGTGATCTATGGAAAGAGCTGCCAACACTGTGGAAAGGAACTTTGACACAGAACATTCTGAAAGTCTGGAAGAATTATACCGTCATTGCTATGAGAAAAGTCATGAAAGCCCGAGACAATAAATTCCTGCTTGGGAAAACTGTGTCCAGACGTTGTGCTTGACTTCACAAGATTTATGACAGAGGCAGTTCAGGAAGTCATGAAAGAGACTGTGAATATGGCAAAGGAAGGGAGGTGACAGTTTTGAAGGGTTTCACTATATGGATCTTAGAAAAAGTCAGGAGCTAATAGTCAACACACCAGAGGAACTAACAAGAGATGAATCGATGGACCTTAGTGCTCCCAAACCAGTGCCCAATAGTGAGGAAGAAGATGGAAAAAAAAAATTGTGCCAGAAAACAAATTGACAGTGGATAATCTGGAAGAAGAGTTTTGGTTAATCAAGACTGCTTCTGTTTTCTTTTTATGACATGAACCCTTCTGTGATACAGGCACTGACACTAAAGCAAACGGCAGAAGAAGGACTAGGACTGTATAGAAACATTCATGGAGAAATGAAAAAGTAAAATATCAAATCGAAATTAAGTTGTATTTCTGTGAAGTTACACTGAGGGTTCCTGTCTCTCCTGTCTCACCTTTTGCTTCCTTCGTTTCTTCTGCCTCTGACACTCTTCAAGCAGTAACACCAACCCCTCCTCTTCTTCCTCCTCCTCAGCCGATTCAGTGTGAAGACAAACAGAACGAAGGCCTTTATGATGGCCTACTTCTCCACTGAGTAAACGGTAAAAAAGTTTCTCTTCAATTTTCTTCTAATATTTTTTTCACTAGCTTGTTATACAATCTATAATACATACAACATACAAAATATATGTCAATTAACTGTTTATGTTATTGGTAAGGCTTCAGGTCAAGAGTAGGCTGTCCGGAGCCAAGAGGCCCGGAGTTAGCCGACCTCTGTTGCTTGATCTCCGGAAAGCGGAGACAAAATGGCACATTTCCGGGTTCTTCATTATAACCTGTTCCGGCGCGCGCCTAAAACCTTTCCAGCGCGCGCCTAAAACCTTTCCCGCGCGCGCCTAAAACGTTTCCCGCGCGCGCCCAAACCTTTCCCGCGCGCGCCCAAACCTTTCCCCCGCGCGCAAACCTTTCCGCGCCCAGAAAGCTATGCGGCCTACGGCGCAGGTGCGATCCCGCGCCCGGGAAAAATTACAAACCCACGGCGCATGCGCAATTGTAATTTGAGAAGACCCGGCCCCGCGTCACCGCCCTGGCCCAACCGCTTCCCCTGCCAGCCTATATAAGGCATCGCACCACCATTATTAAATGAGACTTGATCAGGCTATTTGTCTTGTCTCCATTTCTCGTGTTTTCTTGTCTCCTCCATTCCCACTCCCCCTTCCAGGGTCTGTTCGACTGTCCTACAGGTCGGGACAGTAGGCTATTAAGGTTTTGGGGAGTCAAAAGTTATACTCAGATTTTCGACTGCACTGGGGATTGGTGCCTTCAATCCTCACATTGTTCAAGACTCTATATATAATTTTAAAGCATATAAGAGCATACGTGTTTTTAATAGATACTTCAATTGCTTTCAATATCACTTTACACTATCATTTAATAAAATATTTGTTCACACATCTTTCCTTCAGGTATTGTTATTTCCTAAAAACAGATTTCTTGAACTAGAATTATTCACCAAAACACCCCATTAAGGACGTTGATACATATGGTTCAGTTGCTTTCTTGAATATTTCCACCACTTGAACTTGAGATTCAAGTTTATGTGCTAATTGATAGATCCTCATCAGTGTTAAACCCTACATATTTATGAAATATACATATACATATACATATATATAAATAAATTTGATAGGTGAATATCACAATTACCTATAAAATATTCCTAGAGTGTCTGAGTAATTATCCATACCTTTACTTAGCAATTATTTCAGTTTTGAGAGTGTAAACTTTTCCCACCTGCTTCTAGCACAATGGGCCTCAGTGAAAGTCTTTTTACTCTAGTCATACATTTCTTAAGGTTGTCCATACAGCCCTTTCATTTATCACTTTTCAAACTGAAGAGAACAAACAGCATAGCAGGTGCAGAAGGAGAATTTTCAGCTTGCAGCTAGTTAATGGTTATCAAAGCATATCTCACTAAGGTTCCAGTTCCACCCTCTCTGGCACTGTCTGTGGTCTTGGCTAATGCTGAATCAGTTACACAAATGATTACTGACCCACAGGCTTGGGGTATTAATGGTTACAAAGTGTAGCCTGCTGTGCCAGATGTTACGTAGATGGGTCTGATGCTTGCAAAATATTGAAGCAAAAAAAATCTAACATCTCCATAGCATTGTCTTCAAAAGCACCTATAAAAATGGACCTACATATTTTGAAAAGAGTATGTATCTGGAGATAACATGAGACACAGAAAGGAGAAGGAGATCTTATTGAAATGTCTGATAAAAAGCCACTTAATTAGGCTCCCTCACCACACTTTTTTTTCTCTAACATCCAAGACTGTTGAGAAGTGATGGTCTGTGTAAAGTGACTTTCACAATGTTCAGCATATGCTTTGTGATTAGAGAAGGGTGACACATATTATTCACTCAAGCACTACTACTACATAGCTGTGTGACACCATGTCAGCAACTCAGCTTCTCTGAGCTTCAGTTGCTTTATCTGTTGAATTAAGGCACCAGATGACATGAACCACACTCTAATAATGAAATACTGATGAGAGGGGATGGAGAGCTATGGGAGTCCTATCATTTGCACATCTGGACCATGTGATGGAGAACCAGGGATGACAATTGAGAAGAGAGACAGAGAACCCTCTGTCTGTGTCCAAATGCCCAGCATTACCACTGACAAGAGTCAGCCACATCAAAGCAGGCACTGGGATAAAACACATTCCATCTTTTTGCTGGGCTTCACCCTGTCTCCAGGTAAAAAATCAGGAGAGCTTACAGAAAGCACAAGTGTTATCAGTTCATTTTCACGCTGCTGATAAAGACATACCTGAGACTGGGTAATTAATAAAGAAAAAGAGGTTTAATAGACTCACAGTTCCATGTGACTGGGGAGGCCTCACAATCATGGCAGAAGGTGAAAGGCAAATCTTACATGGCAGCAGGGAAGAGAGAATGAGAGTCAAGCGAAAAGGGTTTCCCGTTACAAAACTATCAGATCTTGTAAGACTCATTCACTACCATGAGAATAGCATGGGGGAAACCACCTGCATGATTCAATTATCTCCCACCGGGTCCCTCCCACAACATGTGGGAATTATGGGAGCTACAGTTCAAGATGACATTTGGATGGGGTCACAGCCAAACCATATCAACAGTTGAACTGAAAAGACAGGTCTAAGTATGGGATTTAAAAGACAGCAGAAACATACCTGTTGTCCATGTGAGTATTTGGCAGGTGTTATTCTATAATACTTGTGTCCCACCCCATGTCCTCACACTTGCTCTTCTCTCTGCTGCGAATATTATTCCGGCTCTTCACATCTCTGGCCCCTTCTCTTCACTCATACCTCAGCTTACTCTGCTCCACCCCAGACACAATGGCTGCCACTGAAAACCCTTCTGAAGGCACCCCTCCTGCATCAGGATCACATCATCTTGGGCTACTGTTCTCAAACAATTACCACCCCAAAACATGTGTATGTGTGTGTATTTGTGTGCGTGTGATACATACTTGTTTTATTTTCTGTCTCCCCCAAATGCATTTTATTTCCTGTCTACCCCCAAAGTGGTACAGGAAGAGTACCACTTTTGTGCTCATTTTTGTCTAGCAATGCTGCTCTATATTAAAAACTGTATAAGCATGTGTTAAATGAATGAATGGATGAATGATCTCTAGGAGAAGCCCTAGAGAATCATGTTACAGGATAGAAGGATTCTGCACAGGGGAGGAAATAATGAGAGATCCTGACCCTGGCCTAACCAGGAGGGGTAGAGGGCAGGAATGGCCTAAAGAGGGGGATATTTTATCAGTGACATTGATTAGCATTACGAGTGCATGGTAATAACAAAAAGTAGACCCACTTTTAATTGTTTTTATTACTGTTTTTAAATCTACACAAACACTGCACCCTTCATTGCCTGCACCCCAGGAAGACTGTTCCCATTGCCCTGCAGTACACCACTGGACTTACAAGCAAGTCTTCTGTTCAATGCGGAGAAAGAAAATATTAAATTAAGGAATGCAGAGGAACCTCAATATCTATGATCTGTCTATCAACTATCTAAATATTCTTTCAACAAACATTTGTTGAGTACCATCTATGAGCCAGTGCTGTGTAAAATGCAATAAAACAAGATTGTGAAGGCATAGCTGCTGGGCTCTGTGCCTGGTTGTAGACCCAGGCCCAGGAGGGACAATGACACTGAATGGCAAAGTCTTCCCTACAGATGAGAGTCAAGTGCTTGGTGGATGTCACAGATGTGCTGAGTTCTTCTGTTGTGGAATACCAGGGGAAGTCAATCCCAAGAGGTGATGTGTTAGGTGGGCTCTGAAAGTCACTCAAGACATTGCCGGGAAGCAAGAGGAGGAAAATGTTTTGAGTGAGGCACAGAGATGTGAAAAGGGATGCCCTGTTTGGAAATGCAGGCTAGTGTGTCTAGTACTCCTGTGGCTTGAACTGCAGCCCAACATATAGAAGAGCAGGGAAAGAGGACAGTAAAGGTTAAGTTTGGCCAGGCATACAGCAGGCCTTGAATGCTACATTGAAAATAAAACCCAAGAAACAAATAAAGCAAAATGATCTTCTATCAATGGGTAGCCATGAAGGTGTGTAAGTGGGGAATGACACCAGAAGCCTTTACTTTTAGAAAACTCCCTTGCTGGCTGTGAAGATCACAGCCAACATGGCTGACCTTAACTCTGGGCAAATGTCAGCCAGCAAGGAAAGTGGAGCTCCCTGTAGCATGCACCTGCTCTCTGCGTCAATGTTTCCATCCCTTTATTTACTGCCACTTTTCTGAACCTCAAAAACCCATTCATGTTTATTAATGACTACCTATAGTACATCACAAGAGTGACATTTAAAACTTAAAGTTGTTTGAATTATGACATTGCCAAGGAAATAAAAATTCCTCTACATTTGAAATCCTTTCAGTCCTACCAGCTCCCACAGCTATGGGAAAAGAGCTTAAGGATTTTCAAACTCCAAAGAATATTTTTATAGAAGGACCAACTGTGAAGTATTTCAAACACTAGTTATTGTTGTGTTGTTTTTTAAGCTGTGAACGTGTCAAAGTCTTTAGTAGGGAAAGTCCATTATCTCTAGTGCAATGATAATAAAATACATAACATGATATAATTATACATATATTAAAATGATGCATATGCAAGCACAGAGTCCAGAACAGAGCAAAATGGGAAAAAAAGAGTCAGTGTTGTGTGCTCCAAAGAACACTGGCTTTAGTGTGAGACAGTCCTGGGCTCAAACCCCAGCCTCCATTTCCTTCTAAGGAATCATTGCTAAGCTTCAAGGAGACAGAATACACCAAAGACATGAATTCTGTCCAAGCAGGGTCACACTGACATTTAATCCAAACGGATAGTGACATTGAGCCCTTCTCGCTTGATTGCAGGGTGTCCTTCCTCTCATCAGCATCTTCTGATTCTTTCTTCCATTTGCAAAAAGAGAATACCATGTGCCTACGATTAGTCCACTCATTGCCCTTGTCCTATGGGTTATGTTAATCGGGTAAAGCTTTGGCTGTGTTACAACAGCAGCACCCCTAAATACCAAAGGGTTTACACTTCCAGCTCACACAAAATCAACAGAGAATCCAGGTGACGTTGGCACAATTATCCCTCATGCCACTTGCCCCCACCGTCTCCAAGTCTGAGGAGGAAGGGGGCTGGGATGTGGACCCTGGCTCTGCCCCATTTGGAGCTACTTTTTCACTGGACCCCAGAGAAGTCGAGCTACTTTTTCACTGGACCCCAGAGAAGTCTTTCTCTACCCAGAACTTCACAATATCTCTAATGAAATCAGAGTCTTCAACTTCTCTTTCATTTGTGTTTTCTCCTGTATGTAAATATCAGTAAACGAACTTTCAAAAACCATCTCCAGCTGGGTGTGGTAGTGTGTGCCTGTGGTTCCAGCTGCTCAGGAGGCTGAAGCAGGAGGATGGTTTGAGCCCAGGAGTTTGAGGCTGCAGTGAACTGAAATCATACCACTATACTATAGCCTGGGTGACAGAGCTAAACTCTGTCTCAAAAAAAAAAAAAAAGATTATCCATTTCTACAATGATAAGGTATAGACCACAGAACACATTCTAAATCAGTTTCACCAGATTTTACCAGGCTCCAACTCTAGGCCAAGACAAGGTTAACTCACTGACTTAGCAACTCCTACCACCAAAACGACTAACAAGTATAGCATGGAAAAATGGAAAACGGAAAATAGGTTTCCATGACCAAACCCATCGCTGAATTCCTCTATGATGTCTCAAGAAATGAGATTTGTAAATAATGAACACAGAAAAAGGTGACCTCAAAGGAGTCCTCAAGCTTCGCCATGTAAAGAGCATAATAAAATGTCTACAGCTTTTTAAAGGATATCTTTCTGGTTTCTACCCAAGACAACTTCAAAATTTCAAGGTACTAATTTCATCCAGAAATTATTTACTTAAAATCTTGATACATTAGAGAGAGAGAGAGGAAAAAGAAGAAAGAAAGGAGGGAGGGAGGGAGGGAGGGAAGAGAAGACAAGGGAAGGGAAGGGAAGGGAAGGGAAGGGAAGGGAAGGGAAGGGGGCAGGGAGGGAGGAACAAAATTTCCCTTTTTCTTACATTTTCCTCTTTCATACCTAGGATAAATTATCATGTTTTGGAATTTTCCAGAAATTTAAAGATAATCTAGTTCTATGACTCTTTTCAGAGAAGGAATTCTGTAGCTCAGGGAGGTGAGACTCACCGTCACTAATCACAGGCTCAACAAATGAATGAACTGAACTTTTGTGAGGACTTTCCACAGACCCTGTTGTGCTGTTTAGCTAAACAACAGCTTAGATGAGAGGAAGATCTTGCGGGGTAATTATCTCTCCCAGATCCCAGCCAAAGAATGCAGCCTTCTGTTTGTACCAAGGCACTTGGTTTCTGTGTTTCTGCGCTGAAAGAGCAGTGCCTGTTAGAGTCCTTGGCCATTGGCCAGAGAAGCTGGGCTCTGGAAGCAGTTCAGGGAGACTGCAGTGAATGGGAGGAAGGCTCCCAGCTGAGAGGAGGCTCTTGGCTGTCCACTGAGGAGAGGCTAGGAATCCTTCACAATGAACGATTGAGAAATCCCTCCAGGAAGGTAAACAACTTCAAGTGTGCAATTGGTGGCCAAGGATGAAATACTGATGTGAGCAAAAGGCCAATTAAATGTCCGCCTGGTTACTCATTTTTTTCTCTTCTTCTTTTCAACTCCCTTCCTCCCTCCTCTTCCCCTTCCTGCGGCTTCTCCTCCTCCTCCACCTCCTCCTGCTGCTGCTTCTTTCTTCTTCCTTCCTTTTTTCATAAACCACTAAAATGATTTATTTTTTTCAGGTATCTAAACCCTAGATTTTTAAAATCTCCAACATCTATTTTAGATGGAGTGTGGGGTGATGCACACAGCCTAGAGAAGCTCCTTATGTAACTGAGGTGTTTACCAACCCTTCACTATTTCTTCTCATTACTGGTCTGTAACTCAATGCTCTTCTGCACAGATATAGTAAGTAAAGTGCAGAGCTGGTGGTCAAATAGACCTGGATTAGAATTCTGACTCTGCATCTAACTGTGTGTCCTTGAAGAAGTTGTTTGCTGTCTCTGATTCTCACTTTCCACACTAAGAATAGACATAAAGTGCAGACCCTGCAGAATCATAAGGAGTAAATCTCAGATGCATCCCACTACCCAGCTCTCTGTGTGTTAAAGAGCTTCAAGGTTTGCTCCTCTTTTCTTCCCTGGTGACAATTTCCATGTGCCAGATAAAAATATTTTTCATTCACTCATTTGTTTATTCAGTAAGTGTTGACTTCATGCAATAGTCAACTGTTCTAGGTTCTGAGTTTTCAGGAATGACCCGAAGACACAACGTGCCTACCCTCATGGAGACAGGCTCCTGGTAGTGAAGGTCAGTAAGTCAACACCAGAAAAGAAAGTGAACAAAATTTTACCTTTTAGTTACTGTTAAATTTCTAGTTCCATGAATGGTTCCTGGCACATAGTAGATGGTCAGTTAATATCTGTAGAATGATTTAAATGAATTACATTTGGTTAAAAAAATAAACATAAGAAGCAACATTTAAAATATTATTTAATCTATAAGTATATGTTATTACTATATCTAGTAATGATCAGTTCTATGAGGAAAAATCAAGTACAGTGAAAATCAAAAGTTATCAAGAGTTATAAGGTGGTGAGGGAAACCTTTATAGGGAGGAGGTATTTGAGTAGAGAGCTAAGTTAAAATGAGGCAGCAATCATAATGAATATTTATTCATCACCTAATCATACAAGAAGAGGTCTTGAGTTTTCCATACATTCAATTATTAAACTCTCCATAATCCAGTGAGAGATTGCCATTATCATCGCCATTCTAACACTGATGGAACGAAGCACTGGGAGTCAAAGAACTTGTCCAGGGTCAAACTCTCTTCTATCTGTCTAGTGGCATTTCCACTCTAGATAGACAGAAGAGAAGTTGAGATTTGAACCCATAACCCTGACTCTAGGTTTGTGTGTTCAGCCTTCTTGTGGCACTGGCTTACTTCCATCAGGTTAGGCGACATTCTCAAGCCTTGGACCCCTCAGATCCAAATTATAGAATAATGGTTCAATCATATTGTGTGTTTCACAATAACCTATGCTCAAAGTGTTAGTAGCAGATGGAAATGTTGTTGCCCCCATAGGCAAATAGTATAGCCTTTAGGATTTTGGAGCAAGCTCTGCCATCATCCACAGAAAACTCCTCTCCTTTTGAGAGACAGCTCTCTGCCAGCTATTAGGCCTTAGTAGAAACTGAATGCTTGACTATGGGCCACTAAGTATCTGAGCTACCTATCATGAACTGGGTGTTACCTGACCTACCAAGCCATAAGGTTAGGCATGCAGTACAATACTTCATCACCAAAGGAAATTCTGTATACTGGTTCAGGCCCAAGAAGGTCCTGAAGACATAAGTAAATTACATGAAGAAGTGACCCAAATGCCCATGGTCCGTACTCTGGCTACCCTGCCTTCTCTCTTCTAACCTGCACCTGTGGCTTCATGGATAGTACCCTACGATCAGTTGACAGAGGAACAGAACAGTTGAATCTGGCTTCAGATGGTTTTGCATAATATGCGGACAACTCCAAATGTGGACAGCTGCAGCACCACAGCTTCTTTCCAGAACATCCATGAAGGACAGTAGCAAAGGGAAAACCTCCCAGTGAACAGAACATTGGGCAGTGCACCTGGTTGTGCACTTTACTTGGAAGAAGAAATGGCTAGACATGCAATTATGCGTCAGTGCATAAGCTGCAGAACCAACAGTTTGGCAAGATGCTCAGGGTCCTGGAAGGAAATGGAGTCTCCATTTATATTTATGTCTTTCCCACTGGGCCATAGGCTCCACCAGGACAAGAACTGCATCTGATCCACCTGCCAGTCACTGGGATTTTAGGGTACAGAGAGGCCCAAACTTTGAAAAGGGAACACAAAACAGTATGGTCCAAAGAGAAAGAAACCTGAGGAAGACAAGCCTGACTTGATTGGCTCCATTTCTTAAACTGCTCCAGAGCTGGGAGTCAGAATGCTTCCATAGGCTAGAAGAACTTGAGTTGTTAAAACCATAAATTTCATCCTCACTACCTGTATGTTTTAAAATAGCTATACCCCCTTCCAGATGTCACTCAGTTCCGTTTACAGGCTGCCTTGAAGGGAGTCCACTGATCTTCCTTTTTTCTGTGTCCTGAACCTGAGGCTCCTCACAGACCTGAAGTCTGTGTCTTCCCCAGCACCCCTTGCGGGGGCTGAATAATGTCACCACAGATGTCCACATCCTAATCCCTGGAACCTGTGAATATGTTACCTTACATGGCAGAGGGACTTTGCAGGTATGACAAAGGTAAGAATCTTGAAATGGGGAGATAACTTATGTCGTGAACTCAATGTGGTCCCAAGAATCTTGAGGGCAGCAGAGGTAGTTCAGAGTCTGAAGGAAGGTGATTTGATGTGAGACCGCTAGCCAAGAAATGAGGATGGACTCTAAAACCTAGAAAAGACTGTGTGAAACCGTCTCCCCATCGCCTCCAGAAGGAACAGATTCCTGACAACACTTTGATTTTAGCTCACCAAGATCGAGTTTGCACATCCAAATTTCAGAACTGTAAGATAATACATTGGTCTTGTGTAAGCCACTAAGTTGTGGTAATGTGTTTCCGTGGTAATAGAAAACTAATACGAGCCATATGATGTATCTGCTGAGTTGACAGAAGTCCACTCGAAGATGAACAATCCATTCCTATGTAAGGTAGACACTCTAGTTTCTTGTGGCTATATAAGTGAGCCAAAGATGGCCTCTACGTATTGGCTACTGGGTTGTTTATTTCTTCGCAGAAAGCTGAGACCCCTGAGCTCAAAACTCCACTCGCTCCAAAGTCAAATGTGTTGCATATCCAGTTATTTAAAATATAACCCAAACAAGTCATTTGTAGCCTGTTTGTTTTGCATACTCCGGGAAACCTCACCAGACAGTCGTTACCCATTGATAAGATAGGGCCTTGTAATTACAAATTCAGAAGAAGCAGCTGCTACCCTTGGGAGCTTTCTGACCCAGCCTTACTGTTCAGCAACATCACCTGGGCACACAAACCACTGGATGGTCTCGTGCTGTAAGGACTTCCCTGTTATGCAGCCCTGTCCAAGTACTGCCCCATAAGGCTTGCTGTGTGTTACAGCCTTTCAGGATCATATCCTATTTCTTGATCAGCCTCCAAATCCCTTGAACTTCCTATTTACTGGCCTCTAGTAGGAGAATGCCCAGAGTTGCCCAGGACTTACCTTAAACAACTGAACTATTATTTAAGGAATCAAATCAGATTCTAAGTCGTCAAATTTTCTCCATGTAAGACTGCATATATATACACTTAACTCTATGTAACGTTAAATATATAGTCAGTCTTGTTTCCAATTATATAACATTTTTCACTTACTATCTAGCAGGAAGTTGGCATACAAGACAAAGTGATACCTGCTCAATTAGCCTGTGTGCCTGATGGAGATAAACAAAACAAAAAGAATTTTAAGGTCCACCCACCTCGTGTTAATGTATTCTTTTGGTTAATTTTATTACAGCTCAAGTATACTATCTGCTTTCGACTATTAAGGAACTCATCTATTTAGTTCTTATTCCACTTTGGGCAGCTATGCTCAACCCGTGATCAGGAATTTTTGTTTAACAGAACTGAGAGGGCAAGGGGTTAATTTCCACCCTGGAAATTGCTGACTGATGATGCATTCACACTGAGGTTGTGTTGCTGAACATTTCACAGGTAGATTGGGAACAACGTGATTTAGAGAAGCAATAACATACTTCTCAGGAGAGGAGAAATTGAAAACTGCTTGTACAGTAGTTTAACTTATAAGTGTAGATGACTTATTTGGCTTGAAGCTAAGTCACAAGTTAGGCACATGAAATGTGGGTGTAATTAGGCCTGTTTCACGTTAAGTACGATATTTATTTCCCATCTATAAACTGATAAATAATGCAGCCATTGGAAACTGAAATTGTCATGCAACAGTGATGCATAGATTTAGCATTTTTATAGAAGATTTTATGCATATCCTACAAATGAGTCGAGAACATAGTTGACTTGCTTGCAATTAAATTCAAAGTTGACATAGAACCTAAGATGAATGTTTTCCCCTCTTTTGGGACACACACACAGAAACACACACACACTCACATAATGGTAAAATTTACATAACATACATTTGCCATTTTAATCTCACGTGTATGATAGTATATATGATTCAGAGCCATTAATTGCTTTCAAAATGTTGTGCATTTGTCACCATTATTTCTTAAAAGTTTTCAACACCCAAACAGAAACTGTAGACCTGTTAAGCAATAACACTTCATCGCCCACCCGCCAGCCCCTGGTATCTGCTAATCTACTTTCCATGTCTATGGATTTTCCCATTATAGATATTTCATATAAGTGGAATCATACAAGATTTATTCTTTTGTCTGTTTTATTTCACTTCACATAACATTTTCAAGGCTCATCCTTGCTGCAGGGCATTATCAGAACTTCATACATTTTCTTGCCTAAATAATATTCTACTGTATAAATACGTCACATTTAGTTTATTCATGCATCAGTTGATGGACATAGGTTGTTTCTACATTTCGACAATTGTGAATAAGGGTAAGATTGGATTTTAATAAATAGATGAGCAAAGTTGAGATATTCCTTGACCTGTAGAATTCTTTTTGTCCTTTGCAAACTTGCCATCCTCCACCTCTCTAGAAAAAATAGTAATAATAAGTAGGGCTATTTCCTTTGGAGAGGGAAAAAACTTAATTTTAAAGGAATCACCTTGGTAAAAATGAAAAAAATTTGATAGATAATTGAAAATAGCCATTTTACATCCTTAAAAAACAGTTAACCATCATCTTTAGAAAAAGAAGTACATTTCTCAACTAGTTAGTAGAAGAAGTTTTTTAAGAAAATTACCTTTAATCGGCATCTGTCTGTGTGTAAGAAGAAAGAACAGGAAAATCATCAGCCTTTTCTGCTTCATCATTGGAATATTTCAGAAAAACAAAATGATCTTTATAATCCTGATAATTATCTCAAAAATGGCATTTGTTTGTTACACAGGATAAAACAAAACATTTTTCTTTATACTTACTCAACTTCCACACCACTATTTCACTTCTGTTCATCAAATGTTTGCTTTCTTTCTCCCTCACACCAAACAATTTTTAAATTCTTGGCAGACAACAGCTGGGTGTCCTATGATTTAACTCAATCATTTAACTCATATGATCTCAGGATCGTATCAGACCCCATAGGCTAAGGTTCAGTCCCACAACACTGCCCCCACTTCAAAAGTCAGTAACAAGATCTAGGGTATCATCATTGCTTCTGACTTGGCAAGTACAAATTCAGAGGTTCCAGTAACCCCCTTTCTCAGGGTTAATAATTTTCTACAATAGCGTATAGAACTCAGAAAAGCGCTTTACATATGATTACAAGTTTATTATAAGAGATACAACTCAGAAGCTGACAAATGGGAGATATGTGTTATAGTTTGAACGTATCTCAAAACTTCATATGTTGGAAACTCAATCTCCAATGATTGGGGTTGGAGTCTAACAAGAGGTAATTAGGTCATGAAGGCTTTGCCCTAATGAATGGATGAATGTCATTATCAAGGGAGTGGGTTAGTTACCAAAGACTAAATTTATTAGAAAAGTGAGTTTGCCCCCCTCATGTTCTCTCACTCCCACCCTCACCTATACGCCTTGTTCCGTGGGAAGACATGGCACTAAGGCTCTCAAGTGCTCTTGGACTCCCCAGTCCTCAGAACCATAAGCCAAATACATTTCTGTTTATTATAAATTACCCAGTATGTGGTATTCTGCTATAGCAAAATAAAATCGACTCAGACAGAAAATTGGTACTGAACAAGTGATGATGTTGCTATAACAAATACCTGAAAATGTGAAAGTAGCTTTGGAACTGGGGAATGTGCACAGGTTAGAAGAATTTAGGAAAGCAGGCTAGGAAAAGCCTAGATTGCCATAAACAGAGCATTAAGGGCTGTTGTGGGGAGGACTCAGAAGAAGAGAATAGCTGTAAGAAAAGTCTGAATCTTCTTAAAGTTTATTTAAGTGGTCATGATCAGAATGTTGGTAGAAATATGAGCAGTAAAAGCCATTCTGATGAGGACTGAGAGAGAAACAAGGAATAATTTATTGGAAACCGAAATAAAGCCTATCTTTGTTATAAATTGACAAAGGATTTGGTTGAACTGTGTCCATTTTCAAGGGCTTTATGGAAGGTGCAATTTAAGTAAGAGTGATAAACTATTAGGCTGGTTTTTGCCATTGGATGTAACGGCAAAACTGCAATTACATCTGCACCAACCTCATAGGATATTTGGTAGAAGAAATTACTAAGCAAGATATTGAAAGACTTGCCTGGCTACTTGTAACTGCTTACAGTGAAGTGATAGAAGTCAGAAGTGATGTAAAGAGGAAATTTATAATTAAAAGGGAAGCAGAATGAAAAGACTTGGAAAAGCTTAGCCTGCCATGTCAGGAAGACAAAAAGAAAGAAACAAACAAAAAAACAAAACAAAAAAAAAAAACATGCTTGGGAGAGAACACTAAGAGTGTGACCAAGTGACCATTTGCTAAAGTGATTAATATGGATAGAAGGAAGCCAGCTTCCATCTAACCAGACAATGAGAGAATGCTCTTGGAAGCATTTCAGAGCTATCCCAGGTGAGCCAGAAACTTGAGGGCAAGGTTTTCAAAGAAATGCCCATGGAACCTCAGAATCTGCTGCCCTGTGACATCTAAAATTCAGAGATCCCTGAATTCTGGTGCAGCATCCCTCGGCCACCCCAGCTGTGTCTCAGGTGAGTCCAGGTGTGGCTTTACCCGCTGTTCCCAAAGTTACAAGCCATAAACTTTGGGAGAACTCATGCGATTCTAATTCTGCAGACAAACAAAATGCAAGAGCTGTGTGGCCAAGATGACGTCCGTCTAAATTTCAAAGGATGTCTTGGACAGTCTGGGGACATAGACCTGTCACAGGAGTAGACACCACAGACAGCACCCACTAGTGCAAAGCCTAATGGTGCTATGAGAGTGGAACAGCCCCTGAGACCCCAGAACTGTAAAGCCACCGGAGTGTAGCTCCAGGAGCCGTGCAGTTGCAGGTACAAGATTTTAACCCATGGTAGCTTCTGGATGGATTGTGCTCGGCAAAGCCATAGGCATGGGGCTGCCTGAGACTTTGAGGACCCAGTTCCTAATCCACTGTGTGCTCCGGATTCAGGACATGGAGTCAAAATAAATTATTCTCCAGATCCAGACTGAATGTTGTTTTCCCTGTTGGGTTTTGGATTTACTTGGGCCCAGTTACTCCTTTCTTCTTGTCTATTTCTCCCTTTTGAAGTGGGAGTGTCTATTCTGTGCCTGTTTCACCATTGTATTTTGGAACCATGTACCTTGTTAATTTCACAGGCTCACAACTGAAAAATTATTTGCCTCCAATGAATTGTGCCTTTAGTGTCACTTATATTTGATTTAGATGAGACTCTGGACTTTGAACTTTTCAGTTGATGACTGGAACAAGTTAAGACTTTTGAGACTATTGGGATAGAATGAATATATTTTGTACTGTAAGAACATACATTTGGGGGACCAAGAACGGAATGCTATGGCTTGAATATGTCCCTAAAATGTATGTGTTGAAAACTTAATCTCCAATGCAACACTGTTGGAAGGTGGGGCCTCATAAGAGGTGATCATGTTGTGAGAACTCAGCCTGAAGGAATGGATTAATGTCATTATCTAGGGAGCGAAATAGCTGTTACAAGAGTGGGTTTCTTTTAAAAGCGAGTTCAGCATATTTTGCTCTCTTGCTCTCACCGTCCCTTGCCCTTCCACCTTCTGCCATGGGAAGATGCAGAATGAAGAAGTGCAGAGTGTCCATGGCCTCTCTGCCCTTGCTATCCTCCCAGCACCCCCAAATGTTCATCAACTTGGAAACTCTGAACTCTGTCCTTTTGGGTTTTTATGGTCACATCATTAAGTAGGTATGGCTGACTAAATCACTGACCATTGGTGATCAACTCATTCAGTCCCTCTTCACCCGCTTCCTTCATGGAGATCGGAAGTGGGGGAGTGTGGGAGCTAGGGCTGAAAGTTCAGAACTTTTAATCACGTGGTTGGGTCCCCTGGCAACCACCTCCCATCCTGTGGGTATCCAGGAGTTTTACAAAAGTCATCTCATCAATGTTAACTCAGGTGTGGTTGAAAGGGGCCTGTTCTGAGTAACAAAAGGCTCCTTTCTGTACTTTATTGCTTTTTATCCCTTAGGAAGTTCCAAGGGTTTTAGAAGCTCTATGTCAAGAACAAGTTGAAGACCAACATACAGATGGTTCTCAGCTTACAATGATTTGGCTTATTATTTTTTGACTTTGTGATAGTAGCAGAAGCCATGCAAATTCAGTAGAAACCATATTTCCAAATTTTGAATTTTGGTATCTTCCTGGTCTAGTGATATTCAGTAAGATACTCTCTAGCAAGGCTGAGCAGTGGCAGTGAGTAGTAGTTCCCATTCAGCCACATGCTCACTGGGGTAAACTGACATTTGGTATAGTCCTGAAAAATCCTATTGCTGCTGACCCATAAACAAGCATCCATGTTCCAGTGCCTTCTATCAGCTCTTCTTAAGCCTCACTGGAAGAGAGAGAAATTGATGACCCTGGTGCTGTAGCATCCCCATCATTCAAAAATTAATTTTAGTTCAATGCATCAAACATATTTCAGGCCCATTGTGCTTTCAGCTGTATGTGCTAGTGGTGGCTACTTGTACAACCAATCTGTTTTTCACTTTCAGTACAATATTCAATAAATGACATGAGATATTCAACATTTCATTCTAAAATACGCTTTGTGGTAGATTATTTTGCCCAACTTTAAGTGAATGTAAGTGTTCTATGCATGTTTAAGGTAGGCTAGGCTTATCTATGATGTTCAATAGATTAGGATATTAAATGCATTTTTGATTTACAATATTTTCAACTTATCAAGATATTTCAATAAATCAGATTTATTGGGATATAACTCCATTGTAAGTCAAGGAACATTTGTACATAATTCTTACTATACCACTATATCACATTTGCCCATGGATTGGACTTATGTAAATGGTTACCATTAGAGGCACAATAAAATTTCATTGATTTTTAGATGTATTGGCCTTGACATTCATGGTGGTATAATGATATCTGAAGGGCTGTTCTATTGTCACAAGTGGATTCCTATTTACAGACCCTTTGAATCCACCAACAAAAAGTGTATTAAAAGATCAGTGAATATGTATGTGTTCAATATCTACTGCACGCCTGGCTGTGCTCATAGCCTTCAAGAGCCACAATTCCTGAAACAAAATCATATTCCCATCTAACATATCAGCCAGCTGACCCTCTGAAATGGTTAATCAAATTTGCCCATCATTACCCAGATTTTAAGTGATGATGCCAAAATTTAAAACCTCGTTTTCTGACTGAGAGGAAAATAAACAGATAAACAGAGAAGAAAATGTAAATCACAGTCAAATTGGATACTTGAAGTGCAAATCAGAACTAGGTACAGTCTTTAATTGTGTGGAAAATGTAAATTGCTACTAAAGATAGAACTTCCAAATTAAAGAAAGTAGAAATAGAGTCTGCCATATATTGTCTTTTGAATGCTGTGCACAGCTTTTGATATCCAGTGTTAAATGTCTCAGCAATAGTCTTTTATGTCTGACAAATTGTCTAAGAGGTTTTGCAGGTCTGTCAGGGTTTGTGCTTTCGTATAACACAGTTTTCCAAGCTGACTCCAGCCTGTAATTTGTTCTAAGTGTATCTTTTCTTCACGTGGTTTGGTTGAGCCATAAAAAAATTCAGGGGAAGCAACATACTGTGCATGCCTGATTCTACTTGTAGAATAAATTGATCTATGCAAAATCACTTAATCACCATCACACAGGATCAAAAGAGGAGTGAACTGGCCACATTCCTTAGGTCAAAATAGTTGAAATTACATAGCAAGCCCAAGGACTTATAATAATGATAACTTACATTTGTGTAATGGACACTAATATCCTGAAAGCTTACACTTATATTAATCTCCCTTTTTAAGTATGACCACATAACCATTAAGCAGGTGTTCTGTCCATTTTATTGTCGAGGAACAACCAGGTATGGAAGCTAGTCTCCACAGAGGGGCCCCCTGTGAACCACTCCTCCTATTATTCTGCCTCTTATGTGGTCTTTTCCCACACTGAATTTGGGCTGGCCTTGTTGAAACATTAAATGTGGCAATAGTTTCACTAAGTAACATTTGCAACTTTTGCCTTGGTTTCTTGGAACATTCTAGGGAAAGCCAGCTACCATATAAAAAGTTCCACCAATAACTCTAAGTTGGCCGTGCTGTGAGGAATCCCAAGTTGGCCACATGGAGGTGTTGCAGTCATCCCAACATGTGATTAACGAAGCCATCTTGGCCATCCAGATGAGGTTAGTCTTCAGATGACTACAGTCCTAGCCACCACCTGACTACAACCAGGTAAACCCCCAAGCAAGACTTTCCCAGATGTTTCCAATTTACCCATAGAGCCATAAGAGGTAATAGATTGTTACTTTATACACTAAAATTTGGAGTGGTTTGTTACATAGCCTTAGGTAACTGGAACACCCGGTCTGTTTAGCCATTATTGTTTTTCCTGCTGCACCAAAAACACAACTAAATGAGGAGCATAATTTCAATCAACTCTCAGCTGGGTATCCGCTTTATGCAGAGAACTGTGTGGTGCATTGGTTTCCACAGGAAGCAACAGAACTTCACTTGGAGAGCAAGGGATTAGACAACAGATACACAGTGTGATAGATATTACAAAGTAGTTCTGAGTTCTCCCTTGGATTCTGCTGCTACCTACATTACTTTACTCCTCCAGATCTCAAATCCTTCTATAAAAAGAGATGTTTGGCTAAAATGACCTGTAAGTTCCCTTTCAACTCTATCAACTGATGAAGCCGCAGTTGTGTGTATGTGTGTGTGTGTGTGTGTGTTTTATCTCAAAGAATATAAATAAAAATTTGACAGTTGTCATCTCTGAATAACCTTGCTATAAAGCTCTGGTTAATATACAATGGGAATGCATGCCTTGGGCAACAAAAATCCATACATTTTGTTTGTTTTCAAGGGAGCATATAGAAAAGTGAGCATGAGGCAAGATGAATAGATCAGATAATAGACTTACACTTTGAATTAATTACCTATTACCTAACAAATTACTACAAACTTAGCAGCTTAAACCAATATACACCTATTATCTCAATTTCCCTGTGACAGGAGTTCAAGCACATCCTACCTCTACTGTAGCCTTTCCAAGCAGCAATCAAGATTTCAGACAGATGACTTTCTTATGCGGAGCTTGAGGCCATCTTCCAAGCTCACTTGTTGTTGGAAAAATTTAGTCTTTGAAACTGGAGTATTGAGATCTTTGCTTTCTTGTTTGACATTGGCTGGGGACACTCTCAGCTACTACTGGCCACTGCAGTCCCTTGCTACTCTCGCAACATGGCAGGTGATGCCTTCAAAACCAGTAGAAGAATCTTCCCAGTGTGAGAAGTCTTACATAACACAATGTCTTTATAGCCCTTCACCTTTGCCATATAAAGTACTCTAACCAAGAGAGTAAATGCCTCATCTTATTTATAATTTCTGCTCATATTCAAGGCGAGGGTTCTATGCAGGGTTTGTATATAGGTAGGTAGAAACCAAGGGAGCCATTGTAGAATTCTGCCTGCCACAGCCTTTTTTCTGATATTTATATTAAGTTTCTGATCTCTATCTTTGCCTTCTTTGTTTTCTAGCTCTTTCTATGAACAGACATGTTGGAGAAGAGATTCTCTTTTGCATTGACAGGCATTATAGCCTAGAGGTAAAGCATTTTAGTTATGAAGAGAATACGCAGGAGACAAATCTGGCTCTACCATTTACTAGACATGTAACCTTGGGCAAATTACTTAATGTCTCTGTGCATTGGTTCCCCATCCATATATAAAATAAGTGAAATAGTAGCATTTATCTCATAGGTCGATATGAAGGTTAAATGAGATAATACCTAGGTTTTAATAAACACGTGAGTATTATTCCTTTACTTTCTGTCAAAGATGATACCAGTCATGAGAGCTAACTAGGAATTAGAAAGACTTACTTTTACATATTTGCAGAGTTGATGAAATTGTGATCTCTTATATGTCCATTGTCCATTTTCCATAAAATGTTCATAGAATCTCTGTGAAGAAGGTATCATTATCACTATTTTACAGAAAGGTACTGGAAGTTCAGAGCAGTTAAAGAATTGTCAAGGTCACATAGCTGTATAAAAGGCTGGGAGATAAACTTCTAAATTCAGGTCTTCAGAATCCAAGGTCAGAGCTCTTTTCAGTAGGCCAACGTGAGACAGTGGTATTAGACTTGTTCATTATGGCACTGTGTGGTAGAACTCAGATTCATGAGAGAATGTAGGTCAAGGTACGGTAAGTATAAATTTCAATAGCCAGTTTGGAGATATCACGGGTTACCTTGGAGAACTATCCATTGTTTCAGTATTCACGAAGAGGTCATATAGTAAGGCATAGTGAAAAGAGCTTGGGTATTAATGTGATTTTTTTGATTAATAAATATCTATAGCTCCTATGTCAAGTATTGTTACTATTTATTGGGGATCTAATGGTAAGCAAACACAGGAAGCTTGAATTGATTATTTCCCCTGAGGTTTGTGAAGATTACATAAAACAGCATATTATAAAGTACCTACCAGTGTTTGGGCCAGAAAGGGTACTTCCAGAAGGCCGGCCAGATCATGAAGTTGGGATGTGGTAGAAGGGGCTTTCACATAAAACTGACAGCTGGTCTAGAGTTACCCTTCAATCCACAAACAAGCATTAATATTCCTTACTTACCATGTGCCAGGCACAGTGTTAAGTGCCAGAGGGTTGCAATCAAAAGGAAGAGACATCCATGTGTTAGTTCTAAGTGGAATATCTATCAAACAATAGAAACACAAGATGTTGCTACATAAGATGGAGTAATACCTTCATCTTTGTTGGGCCCAGAATTGTTTTATGAAGTTGGAATTTAAGTTTGATATTGATGCATTATACTATTTTGGTAGTCTGATAAGCTAATTAAAGAGCCTACTACTTGGTAACAATTTCATCCATTATTGTATTTAACACTTTGCTATTTGCTAGCCAATAAAATAGACTCATTCTCTGCTGTATCTCATTTAATTGGAAGAATTCTGATAACTCTGTGGGTTGATCATATTATGCATTTAAAATACAGAGAGAAGAAAACATGCATGCAAGGTTAAAACCTTAGAGTGGATGCTCTAGAAGCAAAGCCTGAGGGGGGATTCCTGTATTCTTGGGAAACACATTTACTCTGAATAGGGTAGCAGAAGAAATTGGTAAGGTAATATGGGAAAAGGACGAAGTTTGAGAAGAAATAAGTAAAAGTAGGATTTCAGAAGAAGTCTAGCCTCAGCCTGATCTCACAAGGAGCTCTGAGCATGAGTCGCACCAGAGGTTGTCCTTCCCAGAGGCAATGAGGGTGAACTGTTACCCTACTACCCCCCATGCCCCATCCCACATCGATCAGTCAATCATTAGTCATGCCTTAACCCTAGGAAAGCAGGAGAGTGGGGTGGGCAACACTTCCCAGGCATCTTCAGGTAAGGAAACTCCTGCCAACTAAGAGAAATCCTTCAGAAAATAGTCAGGGTGAGTCACCAGAAGACAATCTTTGTGGCAGCCGCAGTTGAGAGCACTTCCATGGTAAATGAGGTCTGGATGAAGCATTAACAGCAATAGCTACAGTCACATAGCTGGGAAGCAGAGGAGGAGAAAAGGCAGTGCATTTCTGCCGACTGGTTCAAAACCAGTTTTGGTCTGTCTCCTGAAGTCCCAAATGTTTTTAACCACTAAATAACATATGCACTGAGTTTATAGTTTTTACCTACTTTATCTAATTGAATTTGAGTTTTCCCCAAAACAGAGTACAGTATATATCTGCCCATTTTTATGGAGAAGGAAATGGAGGTTCTCAGAATCTGAATCTGAGATCCCATGGCCAATGATTGGTACAGCTGGGATGCACACCCAGGTCTTCCGGCTCTCTCTCTTTACTGTTATCTAACTGGGAAATTTGGGCAAAATGGAATAAAGGTCTTGACATCAGGGAAAGCTAAAGCACCAAGGTCATTTTCTACATCAAAACACTTTAGTGAAGCAGCTAAATCTGATGATGTCCTCTTTAGCTTTGGCCTTCCCTCATTGTGTGCTGTTTGGAGAACTCTGTTACGTTGCTCTGGCCATTAACTCAGGCTCCGTCTTCCAAAATGAGCTGCTGTCAGTTAGAAGCATGTTTTGTCACATCCTTGTTGCATCAAATCCCAGCCACTGCTTTGCTTGAAGGTGATCTTGGCATCACCCTAACTGTCCAACTCCAAATCCTAGATGCCCATAATTTCCCTCACAGCTCTGCCTAACAGACAGATACATATGCTTTATGTCTTCCTCCACTTACCCACAAACAGATGGACTGAAAAGGAGCAGAGACACAGAAGACAAAATTTCATTTGTAAGAAACAATGGCTCTATCAACATGGGCAAGCCCTTTAATTTCTGAGTTTATTTTTCTGTAAACTTAGTAGCCCATGTTCTACTTCTTAGAGTTGTTACATAGGTTAGAAGCAATATATTTAAAATATCAAGCACCTGGCAGGTGTGCAACAAATGATAGTTATTTTTATGCAACAGATACACCTGCACAGGAGCCAAAATCACAAGGGTGCCTGCTAAGTAAGCTTCCAGCGCTCCAGACTTGGAAACCAGTAGCTTCTCACTGAGTTTAACACATTTGAAATGCCACTTAGACAAATCTCTTGCCTACGTCTACCCTCTACCCCCGGTCTCTCCCAGTGACCACTGTCTTCATGTCTCAAGTTTCCCTTGTTCAGAGTGCCCTGCTCTGCTGACACCACTGCCATTCATGCCCCAGTTTTATGGCGATTCCTCCATGAAACCTTCCCATGGGAAAGTCAGGGTTTCTGTGGCCCACAAGTTAAGTGACCTGCCCTGCCATGCGACCTCTGGGAAGATTCTCTATTTCTTAACATTTCTGACAAATGACATTCCGGAGAGGGTCTCTGATATTTTTCAACTTCTTTTGTGATACGTGATGTCAACATTTCCCATTTCTGGACTATTTGCCTGGAGTGAGCAAGAATCCTTTCTTCTGAAAAAAGTGACATGAGGTCAGGATCACTTTTTATTTTTTTATTATTATTTTATTTTATTTTATTTTGTTGAGATGGAGTCTTGCTCTGTCACCCAGGCTGGAGTGCAGTGGTGTCATCTTGGCTCACTGCAACCTCCTCCTTCTAGGTTCAAGTGATTCTCCTGCCTCAGCCTCCTGAGTAGCTCGGATTACAGGCACGCACCAACAAGCTTGGCTAATTTTTGTATTTTTAGTAGAGATGGGGGTTTCACCATGTTGGTCAGGCTGGCCTTGAACTCTTGACCCCGTGATTCACCCACCTCAGCCTCCCAAAGTGCTGGGATTACAGGCGTGAGCCACTGTGCCCGGCCAGGACTACTTTTTAAACCTCAGTTTCCTCTTCTCTCTACGGGGGCTAGTTGATTTCTCTCAGCAATGTTGCTGAACTGAATGTCAAACCATGGAACACATCGCCCCACCCAGTCTATACACAGCTAAATGTCTTTCCCCTTGTACTCCAAGACCCTCTGGATTTTCATTAAAGTGCAGAACAAACAGTTAATGTCTACTAGTTCCTGTTGTATTTTCTTTTCATATTCTTGAGGACTTAATACCATATTGAGCATATGGTAGGGGCTCAAAAAAGTAAAATTTTAAAGAATAATGGTGACCTGTGACTCCACCCCTGTAAGCAGCAGGCGCACTAGGCATCGGCCTCCCCTACCCTGCATCTCCTTCCAGTTGGGTAAGCCTCCCAGCACAGAAGGAGTAAAGCACCCTGTGCTCAGAGGCATGTCACTTTTCTTAAATTCACAAACCTTCAGGCTGTGAGCTGATAACCAAATGATGTTAAAAAGATTTCAACCCTATCTGATTCCAGGAGGAAGGGAAAGGGAAACGGTTCTGACTCTGGAGTGTCAAGTGTGTAAATATTCCAATTCTAATAGCTGAGGCTTGGTTCAGTTGCTCTCAGCTGCCTCTCTGGAAGGACCCACCTAGATCCCCCAGGCTGCCCCTGGGCTGGAGTGGTCTGGACAGGAGCCCCACCCCTTCCATTGACATCTGTCTCTGTTAATGGAATTGGTAGGAGGCATGTTTGGGAGGGACTGGGTGCCTATTAGTCTCCCGAGTCACTGCATTTTGGCCCTATCAGGACAGGCCAGGGTCTACTACAGGGCCTTCTTTGAATTTGACAATGCTCGGTGATATCTATTAAGAAATACCTTGGGTAAATCTGGAGTGAAGGTTTCTTACCCCGTGTACCTTCTCAGTGACTGGCTGGGGTTGTACCAAACATGAATGAACATACAGTGCCACTAGGACCTCTGACCCCTTGCTCATGGTAGACTCATTTGAACATTCCTTTAGCCACAGCTCTGCACCCTCAAATGAAAACGTTGGGTTTACATTCACTAATCATTTTACACTGGACCATCCCCTCCATTGACTATGCCAGTCCCAGCAGCCAGATTATGTTCCATGTGCCAGTCCTGTCTTCCTCCACTCCTCCCCGCTGCCTTTTGCAACAACAGTTCACGCTTCAACCAGACCATCCCTGTCAGGGCACAGGAATTTGCAGGCCATTTGCAAAGAGCATCTTCTTCAGAGTCAGAGACTCTCATTGCAGTTTCCTTTCAGTCACCATATTCCCGAACGGGCTTGGAAACTTGACTTAACCTTTCTGAGCCCTCTTATTTCTTCAGCTCTTCAACGAGTATGGTAAAAGCAAGGTCCAACGATGCGTTGCAGAGGGAGGCTGTCTGCCTATTGAGAAGTACCCTGTCCACCAGGGGCCTGCTGTAAATATTTCCGCTACTTCCTCCGGGGGAGATGATGGTTTGATAACAACTTTAATGGATTATAAAGAGGAAGGCATCCTCTCTGCTGCCTGCGCATGATACGGGGTGGGGCATAAGCCACGCTGAGGTCAGGTCAGGCTGGAGCTGCTGAAATATACCAAGGTGACTCACTTCCCTGATAACACTGCTGAGAAAAATGCAGGCTTCTTCTTGCCCTTCCTGTAGCTGGGACACACCTCTTAGGATGGAAGATACTTGGCACCTGGGAAGAAATGTCAAGTCAGGTCAGGAAGAACTGGCTCTGAGTCTGGGCTTTTCCTTTTGAGCTCAGAAAGAGTTGGGTAAAAAGTAAATACACAAATAACCTGTGCTTTGACTCTGAGTAGCGTCTAAGCCTGAGTTTATAGTCAATGTGACCTTGGGCAAGTTTCTCATGTTCTCTGGGCCTATTTCCTCCTATTTGAAATTTCCATAATAATATCTGCATCCTGCGGTTGCTTGGAGAAATTTCAATGAGTTCTTAAGTGTAGGAGATGATTAATAACATCCATTTCTGTCATATTCCTTCGGTATAAACTATGTCAGGAAACCGGTTTATTTTGCTTGTTTGTATTTTCTCTTTTATTGTAATGAATGTTTTATTTTTATTAAAATCCAATGTGTTTAATTTTGTAAAAGGCTGACTGCATGAGGATGCATGAAAAAACTGAGGATAAGACGGGTTTATGTGACCATCTCCAACAACCTGGCTGCTCAGGGGCAGAAGTAAAACTGAACCCCAGCCTCTCTTCTGGGGCAGGTACAGTGGCTCTCTTAGGTGCTACCCTCAACTCTGCCCTTTTCTCTTTTTAACTTCAACCCTTGGGAGTTTACATTTTCTTTCACATTCAGGACTCCAAATTTAGAGTTGATTTTGAAACATACACATATTTATGTCTCAGTGCATATGGAATATATGTCTATAATGCCAATGTATCTTTCAGGAAGTAAGCACTTTCAGACAAGCAAAGGCTACTACCCTTTTAGTCAGCCTTTCACAGAACCTACAGGATGAAGACACACATAGATTTTGCAGTTTCTCTTTTCTATTCTAATTGGCTTTCTGGAGGCCAACTGCCACCTGGGGCAAAGTACCCAGGCCCAAGATCATTCTGAAGGCCAAGGGTTTAATCCTCTTTATTGTAGGTTTCAATCACTGCTAAGATCAGAAGCGTATGCAAATATTCTTTGAGGTCAAGATGGATCCCAAGGGACCTCTAGTCAGTCACTAACTGCTTCTCCATCCTGAATATTGCTTCATTTACTTGAAGTTTACACGTGGGAATGGGTAAAACTGTGACCTCCAAAAATGGCAAGGAATCATCAAGGAGATAAATCTTACAATCCAAGTAAAAATAAATCTGATGATCACAATGAGACATTAAAAATTAAAAAGAGCAATGCAGAAAGGAAAGGGGAGGGAGAGGATTATAATACCCATGAAAAACATGGTTTTTTTTAAAGTAACAAAAGAATTTAGATTTTGCAATGAGTGCAACACAGACAGCTATTTTGAGTTGGGGGCAAGTTAATTATATTCAAAAAAAGATAGCGTCTCCAGAAAAATCTTTTTTTTTTTCAGTGAAATAGTTTAGTTCCTTCATATAGAGACATATTACACAATGTTAACAACCATGAAAAACAATACAAAATGCCCTCCATTTAACAAGTAGAAAAATATAACTAGTATATATGGCAATTGTGAATCTAATACTGTACAGAAGTACTTTATGGATTTTACAAATAAATTATACCTTAAATGCTTTTTTAAAATTCTTCCCCCCCACCCCAGATGTACACCAGAACTTACAGTAGGAAAGTTTCTGAGCTTAGCTTATTGCAAATCAGTGCCAGTCAAATGTTCTGCCAACAAGCTCGAAGAATTTCTTATTTGGCTCATGAAAATATTCGTGCAGTTTATTGAGTAGTTTGGGATCTACTTGGGGGTGCGCCCGGCCTTTGGACTCATGTAAGCAGCGGTCCCGGCCGCTGTCCCGCAGGCAGTAAAAGCCCTTGGTTTTGTTAAAGTAGAAGTTCGAGGCATTGATCTGCGGCGACAGCTTCAGGAACCTCTCGACCTTTTGGATCTCGGGGAAAGGGTCCCTGATGAGGCGGTCGCCGTCCACAATGTGGATGTGGCGCAGCGGGAAGAAACGCAGCCAGTTCTGCATGTGCACGTGGTAGAGGCTGCGGTTGAGGGCCTTGTAGTCCACGTTGAGCCGGCCGTCGCGCACCAGGAACTCCTCGATGGACGGGTAGGGCTTGCGCTTCTGCATGTGGTTGTAGAACACTTGGGTGTAGTCAGATAGCACGCGCTCCGACGGGTCTCGCAGGATGAGCAGCAGCCGGATGGACGGGTTCATGCTGTGGACTCGCTCAGGCACTTTGGGCGACGTGAAGTACGCGGGGGTCTTTTCCACCGTGAGCTGGTGTGGCCAGGAGAAGGGCATCTGGCTGAGGTACCAGCCCAGGCCGTGGCTGTAGTGCTCCTCCCAGTCGAAGAAGTGGACCTCGTTCTCCGCGGCCGCCACATCGGGGTGCAGGCTGAGCATCTCCAGCAGCGCGCGCGTGCCGCCCTTGCGCACGCCGATGATGATGGTCTGCGGCAGCTGCTGGGCAGAGCCGTTAGGGGCCGCACCATCGCGGACCTCATCCTGGAGGGTCCCCGCTTTCCGCAGAAGCTCCTGCTGGCCCAGCTCGGCGGGGCGGGAAGGCACTAGCTGTGGCTGGGCCACCAGCAGCACCGCGCCCAGGAGCAGCGCGGCCATGCTGGACACCACGGTGGCTTCACTGGGCCGCGCGCCGCTGGGTCATGAAGCGCCGCAGCACGGAAGCCTCCTAGTCAGTGGCGCATGGGAGTTTCAGGCCTTCAATTACTAGGGAACAAAAAGGTAAGATATTAACATATAACAAATACAGGGATAATTCAACTAACAACTCTGTAGCCACTCTGCAGTGAGGGCTATATTCACCCCGCCGGGACTCTCAGTTTCTTATCCTATACGGGAGCAGATGGCGAACATTTTCCGCAAAAGGCCAGAGAGTAAGTATTTTAGGCTTTAAGGGACATACTTTATGCCAACTCCAACTTCAACCGTGCTATTATAGATGGAATACGGCCATAGACAACACACAAGGGAATGGGTGTGGTTGTGTTCCAAGAACACTCTATTTATGGGCACTGAATTTCATGTAATTTTCACGTGTCATTAAATATTATTTTCCTTTTTACTATTATTATTTTTTGCAATCATTTATATGTTTAGCTGTTAGGCTGCATACAGCCTGGCCAGGTTTGGCCCCCCAGACAGAGCCTGCTAACCCTTACTATAAAGGAAAGGGTTGGGAAGACCCTTTGGAACTCAGCAAAAATCAATAAAATATCTACTACTCACCAGTCCCTGGCAGAGGGGTAGGTGATATAGAAGCAGGCTTCGTTCCTGCCCCCTACTCTTCCAGCCAGGGGCTGTAATCTAACAAAGCATGTAAATTACTATGAAAGACTTCATGATTAGTCCCAATTCTTCACCCTGTGTCCAACCCTTGAATTGGCCTTGCCACTAGCATATGAGCAGATGTGACAACATATCAGTCTCCAGTCTGGCTGCAAGAGGCCTTGTGTGTTTTGGCTCACCCTCTTTCACTCTTGCCTTTGCCATGAGAAGAATATGCCCTGGCTAGCCCATGGTCCCAGGGGAAGGATGAGAGACACACACAGCCATCCCATCTCACGAGCAAAGATGCATGATTGTGGTTTTAAGCCACTGAGTTTTGGAGTGGTTTGTATTGCAGCAGGAAATTGGCAAAAGTTAATTGATGCAGCCTGATTATAGGCATCAGGGTGATATATGTTATGATTGTAATTTAGGTAGGGTACTACGAAGACACATGTTCATTCATTTTGCCTAAAATAATTGGGGATGATTTCACAGTGGTGGAAACATTTGAAGTAGGCCTGGAGGGATAAACAAGTGAAATTACTACAATGTACAAAAAAGCCTTCATGTGTCCAAAGTTTTGCTATTGATAATGTGGTCTCATACTATGCTCAGCTATTGTCTCTACAATCCTACATTGTAAGGTAGGAAGGCAGGGCAGATGTCACCACCATTTTTTTTTTCTTTCTTTTTCTTTTTTTTTTTTAGATGGAGTTTTGCTCTTGTTGCTCAGGCTGGAGTGCAATGGTGCGATCTCAGTTCACTGCAACCTCCGCCTCTGGGGTTCAAGTGATTCTCCTGCCTCAGCCTCCTGAGTAGCTGAGATTACAGGCATGTGCCATCACGTCTGGCCAATTTTGTGTATTTAGTAGAGATCGGGTTTCTCCATGCTGGTCAGCCTGGTCTTGAACTCCCAACCTCTGGTGATCTGCCCGCCTTGGCCTCCCAAAGTGCTGGGATTACAGGCGTGAGCCACCGTGCCTGGCCTGTCACCACCATTTTATAGAGGGTAGCCTTGTCTAAGGACACAATTCTATTAGTGTATTTCAAAAGTCAGAGCCCAAATTGAAAACTCTAAACTCAGGGTTCTTTAGCCACAAACCACCTCTTTTCCACAAAACTTCTCCTCTTTACCTGTTTAAGATTTATAACATGGCCGGGTGCAGTGGCTCAAGCCTGTAATCCCAGCACTTTGGGAGGCCGAGACGGGCGGATCACGAGGTCAGGAGATCGAGACCATCCTGGCTAACACGGTGAAACCTCCTCTCTACTAAAAATACAAAAAAACTAGCCGGGCGAGGTGGCGGGCGCCTGTAGTCCCAGCTACTCGGGAGGCTGAGGCAGGAGAATGGCGTAAATCCGGGAGGCGGAGCTTGCAGTGAGCTGAGATCCGGCCACTGCATTCCAGCTGGGGCGACAGAGCGAGACTCCGCCTCAAAAAAAAAAAAAAAAAAAAGATTTATAACATTTAGGCAGTAAAGGACACAGGAACTGCTGGCCTAGATGTTGTGGGGTTCCACAGGACAGACCAGTTCATGGTTTATGTTTTCAAGGAGCTGATACTCAGTCTGTGTGTCACATTGTCCTCTAAAGAGGAGACTGGATGCTCTCACTTGAGTCATCTCTGTTAAAACACATTAAGGGAAGGATAAGAGACAGGCCTGGCTTGGGGACTGCGGGATTTACAAAGCTAGTAAAAATGTTCTCCATCAAGAGGACCCATCATCTTTTGTACAGTAGTTTCAAAATTTACTTCATTAGTTTAAAACTTGTCCAGAATGAATAAAGGAAGAACAAATTCCAGGATATCCATTTTTATGATCGACCAGCTGATCTACCTTTCTCAGATACTGTGTTATCTGTTTAGAAAAACATATTAAAGAGCAAGTAATCAAACAGATGGAAGTCTTTAGAGAACCACAGTGCACTGGAGAAGGGACCTGAGGGATCAGTGATGTAACTCTAAGAAAAAATCAAGAATGCTTTAGAAAGGATAGCCACGAACGATGATGTTTCAGGTTGGTTCTACTGATTGGTGAGCTCAATTTAACGGTCCAATTGCTTTAGTCAGCTGACGATTTCAGGGTGTTTCGGTTGAATTTCATTTCCTTCTCAAGTCATCCATGTTGTTCGACCAAATGTACCAGTTGTGCTTGGCTCTTACATATTTGAGATGTGAGAATGTATGCAATTGTATGTGCATGTTTGGGTGTGTCTGTATGTGTGTGTATGCATGTGTGTGTGTGTGTGTGCAGGTATAACAGGTTGGTCACGTGAGAGACAGACTAACTACTACCCTTTAGAGAGCTATACTGTGTGTTGGTCACTGCCATCTTTTTTTTTTTTTTTTTTTTTGAGACAGAGTCTCACTCTGTCACCCAGGCTAGAGTGCAGTGGCGCGATCTCGGCTCACTGCAAGCTCCGCCTCCTGGGTTCATGCCATTCTCCTGCCTCGGCCTCCCGAGTAGCTGGGACTACAGGCGCCCGCCACCACGCCCGGCTAATTTTTTTTTTTTTTGTATTTTTAGTAGAGATGGGGTTTCATTGTGTTAGCCAGGATGGTCTCGATCTCCTGACCTCGTGATCCACCTGCCTCAGCCTCCCAAAGTGCTGGGATTACAGGCATGAGCCACCAGCCCGGCCTGCTATCCTCATCTTATAGTTCCATGTTCAGACTCAGGGAACAACACATCCATATGATTTGATACCTAAGTGTAGAGGCAGAGGCCAGATCTGAAATTCATATTATCTGACTGTTTATGCTCCTTCCACTCTAACCTGCGGCATCCTGGTTAGTGTAGTGTATATCTGAGGTTTCTTTCCTGAAGGGGAATTACCAGCAGACAGTAGAGAAGAAACTAAATATAGTTTGTCCTTCATGAAAGAAAACAACAACATATTGGGAAGTTAAGTAGCTTAAAAGCTACTTGTTTGTACTTTAATCCTTTCTAAAAATGTATTTACTTATGTCTAGACCTTTTTCATTCAAAAATATTTGAGGCTTATAGAGAAAGAAATTAGCTAACATCTTATATACACATATGCAAGTATATACACACACATATACATACACGCATACTATATATAGCATATATATCATATTTAGAAATATACCCCATGTGTATCTTTTATGTATATATGTAAACATGTGTATAAGTATATATGTGTGTATGTAAATGTATGTACACATATATTAATATCTAAACATAGTATAACCTGTTTTATATTACATGCACACCATGGGCATTAGGAGCCAACTTCCTCTTGTGCTTTTGTAATTTGGGCTTCCTAGGGGCACAGAAAGGATTTTTGGTCCTTTTTGTAATACTCTCAGAAACAAAAAGATTCCCAAGCTCAGGTGAACCTATAAGCCATTCCTGTGGGCCACCTTGATCTTGACAGTGAAATTATAAACATCAGGGAAGAAGGGGGTCACTTAGTCCCTGCCTTTCACAACCCAAGATGGCTTGCCCAGTGTCACATAGTAAATCTGTTCCTAGGACTTCTGGCTCCTGAATTCCAGTTCTGTAGTCTAGTTGCTGTTATTACTGTCTTTCGAGTAAGTGCTTGTAATGTAAAATAATGACAATGTTTTGGGGAATCCAAAGAAGAAAAACCCAACAAAATCTACCCAGCAATGACAACTCCCTGACCACCAACTTCCAGTGTCAGCTGACACACAGGATACGTGCAGCACAGGGTCAAACTTGCTGATTTGTTCTGGTCAGTAGAAGTGTCCAAATGAATTGCACACACTCTGGAGTCACGATTCTTGTCTCCAGTTTGGACCCTGGTCAAAGTGACTTAACCTCCCTTAGCTTCAGTTGCCTCATCTGTAAAATGGTAATAATTCCACCTGCTTCAAATGATTACTTTGAGACTGAAATGAAACAATGTGTGTCAGGACTGTCCAATATAAATATATTTTGTATCATCATATGCATTCAGACATTTTCCAAGGGTCACATTTTAAAACATATATTTCACATAGCTTAATATATCTAAAATGTTATCACTGTAACATATGATCACCTATATAATTTCTCTTTTTTGAGACAGAGTCTTCCTCTGTTGCCCAAGCTGGAGTGCAGTGGCATGATTTCAGCTCACTGTAACCTCTGCATACTGGGTTCAAGTGGTTCTTGTGCCTCAGCCTCCCAAGTAGCTGGGACCACAGGTGTGTGCCACCACACCTGGTTAATTTTTGTACTATAATTTTAGTAGAGATGGGGTTTGACTGGTCTCGAACTCCTGACCTCAAGTGATCCACCTGTCTCGGTCTCTCAAAGTGCTTGGACAGGCATGAGCCACCATACCTGGCCTAATCACTATATAAAATTAATGAGGGATTTTGCATTTTTTCTACCCAGTCTTCGAAATCCAAGTGTGTATATATTTACCCGTGTAGCACATATCAAGGACACATATGACTGGTGGCAATTGAGTTAGAGAGCACAGAGACAGAGAGTACTGGGCACATTTGCAATTCTTAATCTGAGAACTCTTTAAGTGTGGAACACACTCTCCTGAAAGCAAGATCCCCTACCCATTCACAGATTAGGAGCTTCCTGAACAGGAGAAGAACCAGGAAGACAGGTTTGAACCTGCAGGCAGCACAAAGGCAAATTCGATCTTCTCTCTCAAGAAACAAACCAGATAAAAGTAAACAAATGGGAACTTTTGAGAGTTGAAGCCCTTGGCTGACATGGGCATGGATACAGAATTCTCCATAGCACCTGGAGCAGAGGCCACAACCTTGGCAAAAGCAATGATCGCAGCTCCCATCTGCAGCAATTGCTACTCAGCAGGCACTAGGCTGGCAGCTTTCCATGCAGGGCTTGCTGTAATCCTCACTGCAAGTCCTCAAGGTAAGTCATGTTATTATTTTAAAAAGTGAGGTTCAGAGAAATGAACTCGTGTGTCTAGAAAGTTAGAGGAGGTGAAAGGATTCAAAGTCAGTCTAAACAGACAAAGCCAGGTACTTCACTGTCCCTTTCACTTTTCTTGGCAATGTCTGGAGTTAGTGAGCAAGTTGTTAATGAACTTGGCTCGACTTCTTTGATCCTGTTGAATATTTGTGCCTTGTACCAATTCTTTGATGAAGGATGGAATTTCTATGAAACCTGAGACTTGCTAAGATGGGCACGATGAACCTCCGCCTTCCTTTTATAGATGGGTTAATAGGTCCCAAAGGGAGATCCAGCTACCTCTCTGTTTACTTCCCTCTATCAGGGAAGCTGTTTTCTGGGTACTACGGTGAAAACCCAAGGCCTGAGTTTCATGAACTGAGAAGATTAAAGTCCTTCCTATCAGCAACAGTGAACTTCCTCGAGTCCCACTGTGAAGACAGTAGCCACATGCCAGGCATGGGAAACCCAACGGAGAGTCCACAGAATCTTCCAGATGGAGGCTTCCCTTGCACTTGGAATTAAATCCAAACTCCTTTCCAAGGAGGCCTTTCCTACAAATGGAGGTCTTGCCTTGCTCTACTCTATCCTCTAGGGCCTGGCATGATTTCTGGTCTATAGCACGTTCTAGACATTTTGTTTGACGAATGAACTTGTCAAATGCAGTAGACAGGCAAATAGCTGGAAGGTACTGGGAACATATTTTAACACAGTAGCAAGAGAAACTTTAAGGGTTTGAAACTTCTGTCTCTAGAGAGTCAAGCAGAAACCAGAAGTTGAAAGGGGGACTCAGCATTTCTAATCGTGATTGGGCGACATCACCTGAGAGCCTAGAAAGTATTTGGATTAAAAAAGGAGGGGAAACTATGAAACAACCCTTCAAAAATATTTTCATTTTCTCCTTATGTCTCCTTATTACATAATTCACATCATGACCTAGATTTCAAATGTAATTAACTATAATATATTCTCGCAGTCCCACTACTGGAACATATTCATAGATGAAATGAAATAACTAGGATATTTCACAAGAGGTACACTTAATGAATCTGGAACAGGGATGCCTGCCATCTGTCGGTCTGCAGGACACCTTCACAGCCCCTCAACAAGAGATGATGACACACTGTCACAGGCAGGAATCTCCTTTAGGGTAGCAGGGATGATCAAAACATACAACCACAAGTCACTTATAGGATTTAACAAAAGGGTTAGAAGGGAAGAGATTACCTGCTGAGCACTCACTGGGTGCCAGGTGGTAAGCACTTGAGTATAAATTATTTCTTCCAATACTTGCAACAATACAAGAGGTGGTTGTTCTCATTTTATTTTATATTTTTAAGCAATAAAAATGTGGTGGAGAGTAGTAGATGAACAAAGAAGATTTTGCAATCAGGTAGATCCAGGCTAGAATTCTTATTGCTAACTGACCTCAGTCAATGTCTAACCTCTCCGAGGCTCCACGTTCCCCTCTGTAAGTATGAGCTTAAATCTTCTTGATAGGGGTGTCATCATAATTAAATACGATGACCAATGCCAAATACATGGCACAGTGTCTGGCACACAGTCATTCAACAAATGTTAATGGCCTGCCTTTCATATTCATATCTGCCATGACAGAAATGGAAACATGCTGTTAAGGTTAAATGACCTCCTCAAGGTCACAGAACCTGGTAATATCAAACTAAAATATTCCACTGGCCATCCTCAAAGTCCATGGTGTGCCTTTGTCCCCTCTGAATGGTGATGCTTTCCCTTGGGCAGTGGGGAGTGCATTCCAGGCGAGGGAGAGCTTACTTAAAACCACAATGAGATAGAAGAAGTGTGAGATTTATTATACTGTTATGCAAGAACTGCTTCTTTCCAAGAATCCCATGGTGTTGAGTGATTTAATTTTCTGGAACGCACTGAAACATGAGAAAGACAGGTTGAACAACAGAACTGTCATTTTTTTTTTAATCTACCAAACTTCTAGGCAATCAAAAGTGTAATATTATTTTTTCATTGTTAAGAACGAAAAATGTCTTCACTTTCATCTTTGCACAGCTACTGAAGAGCACCTCGCAGTGGTGTCAGATTTTCATCCTTGGCAGGTCATTTTGGAAACAGTGACATTGGAAATAGATTCAGTTTGTGCCTGTCAGTCTATGAGAGGACAGTGATGACCTACATAAATATTTATTTTCTTGAAATTGCCTATACATGTCAATCTTCAACGAATGTTGACATTCACTTTTGTTTGGATTTCCTTATGGTAATTGCTGTGAGGTGGGATGGGGTGAAAAGAGTTTAGGGTAGAAAGGATCATAAGTCAGGCCACATAATGTTAATAAGCTTTCTTGGACCAATTTACTATGCAGTGGGGGATAAGTTAGAGTAATTGGCCCCATTGTTTCCTTAAAAAAGAGGAGGACTATTTGAATATCTCCTCCTCTAGACTTCTATGCATCCTTGAATTCTCTGCATGTCTGAGAGGTGCCATATTTACAAAAGTTTAACTGGACAATAAATTGAATTCTCTGAAATCGAAGGAAGGAGATGCCTTGGCAAGCCAAGGAAGGTAGCATAGTGTGCTCACCAGGAGAAGGATTCCCATCTCAGTATTATTTGTGAACCTCTCAGTGCTTCTTGATAAAATGAGAATGATAAACGCAACCTGTCCCATAGGTAGTCTGAAGTCAACGCACACAACATTATTCCCCAGATCAGGTGAAGGATTAGGGCCCAAGGATCTGGATAAAAAGTTCGCATGAGAGGTAACTAAAGATTTCCTCCTGGGAGAGACTTGTGGCTGCAAGTTACAGTCATCAGGCAAAGTGCTTTCCAAACATGCATATGCACGCATGTCACTTGGAAAGCCAGTTACGAATGCAGATTCTAATGCAAGAGGTCTGAGCAGAGGCCCGGTATTCTGTATTCCTCATAAATTTCCAGAGGAGCTGATCTAACCCTCGATAGTCTTTGGAATGGCTAGGACCCTGTGAGCTTAGAATGTGGGTGCCAATTCAGATTCTGATACTCTTGGCCCGGGGCAGAGATGGGCAAGGTCTTTTGTTTTCTATTTGTTTGTTTCCTGCTGTTGCTGGGGTAGTATATTTTTAATTCCAGGATTGAAAACAATTGTGGTAGACAAAATAGACAGCGATTATTTTGGCTGCCAAGTTTGTATTTTGGGAGGCAGGAGATGGAGGGAAGACGCTGGGAATTAACAGGATTTACAGCCAAAAATCCAGTCTCAAATCTTAGCTATGTAACTTGAAATCTGCAAGACAGCCCTGAAACTCGGAGCTTGAGATTGAATGCACTGGCCCTACATATTTACTGTGAGGATTAAATAAAATAGTACATGTGGCATGCTTAGGGTACTGCCATACTGTCTGGCCTGCGGTAAGCTCTCAAATCATGGTAGTTATTTTTGTCCGTTAAAAAGAAAAATGCTGGGTGTTATAAATGGGATCCTGGGATGATAATTAGTCAAACACATTTGTTCATGATGCAAAGTACTGCAGTGACTCAACCACACAAAGGCTCAAAGAAGAAAGGACAGTGACACATAGAAATAATTCAGTTCTCTGCGGAAGCGCACGCAGTGGCCGTGGGTCCTTCCTAAAGGGCTCCTGAATGAATGATGAGCAGCCAGGTGTGTGCAGTGGTGAGGCAGGCCCACAGTGAAGGAAGAGGAGGAGTTACTTCTCAACATGTTTAATCTGCATTGCTGTGCGCAGAAGGCAGCAGTGACCTAAATAAATCCTTCATTAGAAGCAGAAACACACCGGCTCAGGCGCTGCACAGCAGAGCTCTGTGACAGGAGGGCGGACAGACAGGGCTTCTCCTATTACTCAGTGCAACTGAGTGGAAGAGGGGCCCCATAACAGACAGCAGACAGGAACTGGGCTGCCTTGGGCCCACGCTGGGGTGCATGGCTTCAGCCCCTGCTCCAGGGGTGACTGAGCCTCTGAGAGGTGCCATCTTAGCTAAAGAAGCTCCCCTGGATTGGGTGGATGGTCACTGATCACCCTGCAGATGGTGAGTACCCACAAATCTTTTGTGTTAACCCAGAAATGATCAGGAAAGACACACAAAGCATCAGAGGCAAAACAGCCACGTGCCATCATCTTGTTCTGTCGCATGATTTTGCAGATAGAGAAACAGAGGTAAGCAGAGAACAAGAACCCCAAGGTCAGGCCTGCAGGGACTGAACTGACTCAGAAACATGGGTCTCCCAATTTGCATCTTACTAACCTCCATACACATGGAGGTTATGTGCCCTCCAAAATCTGTCCTTTTTTGGGGGGGGCAAGGAAGATTGGAATCATTCACAGCTGAAAATACATTTATACAAACCGAAGTAAATTGTTTCCCCTGAAATGGGCAAATAGGGAGAGATGATTTGTCTCATTCCTTGAGCCAGGTTGTTATGGATTGAATGTTTTTGTCCTCCCCAAATCCATAGGTTGAGACCCTAACCCTCAGTGTGATGGTATTTGGAGGTGGGGGGTTTGGATGATTAGGTTTAGATAAGGTTGTAAGGGCAGGGTTCGATCCTGACAAGATTGATGTCCTGATAAGAAGAGGAAGATAAAACAGAGCTCACTCTCTCTCTCATTCTCTCCACCATGTGAAGGCACAGCCAAAATGTGGCCCTCTGCAAGCCAGGAACGGGGTTTCATGAAGAACCACTTCTGCTGACACCTTGATCTTGAGCTTCCAGCTTCCAAAGCTGTGGGAAATAAATGTCTATTGTTTAGACCATCCATTGCATGATATTTGATGATAGCAGCCCTAGCTGATTAGTACATGGTCCTCAGAAGAATTAGTAAAGCAAAACAGTTTGGCTGGGACTTCCTCCACTGTGTGTCCTTCCAGGGGCGGCACTCAAATGCTTCCAGGTTTAGGCAGGTGACATCTATGTGTGAAGCCAGCTGGCTGGTGGGAGATGGTGGCAAGCAGCTGTGTGTGTGGTTTGGCTAAAGAAGCAGGTGCTGCCAACTCTGGCAGATATTGTCAGAGACCAGGGACCAGAGTGGTCTGATCTTCACATTTTTCAAAACTCAACTATGGATGTTTATGTGAAAAGTGCTGATTTTTAGGAATCTCATAAATGGATATAACTTGCCAAGTAAAGTGAAGAAAAGGAAAAAAATAAAAATAAAAAAGACTGAATGGCAAGTCTGCAGAGAGCAATGCCTAAAGTCTATGCTTTGCCCATAGGTGATCACTCAAACTCTTACAAGGCATCTACGATGTTTCTAAAACTGTACTGAGTTCCTGAGGACACCAAAATAATCCTGTCCCTGTCTTCAAGGAGCACCTTATAATGTGGAAGATGCACGTGGAAAGAATGAATGACTAGACTTCAGAGTAGATATAGATCCATCCGTGGAAACTCAAGAGCCCAGAGAAGAGAGATGGGAGCTGGCAGAGGGTCAGGGAGGGCCTGGAAGGACCTCACAGCAAAGGCCATGTTCGAACACAATCTTGGAGAAAACTTGGCCATGCTCAGAAGAAAGTCCCATGGGAGCATTCATTCAGGGCAGTAGGAGACAAAGCTAAATGGGGTACAAGGAAAACCTTAGCCTATGCTAAGATTTGCTATGGGGAGCATGGGCCATGGCAGGTGCTGGTGTGGATGAGGCTACAGGACCCACAGCTTGAGAAGCTTCAGTCCTCTACCTAGAAATTTAGAAAGAGGGTAGTGGAGGCCGCGAGTGGTGTCTCATGCTTGTAATCCCAGCACTTTTGGGAGGCTGAGGCGGGTGGATCATGAGGTCAGGAGTTTAAGGTCAGCCTGACCAACATGGTGAAACCCCGTCTCTACTAAAAATACAAAAATTAGCCAGGCGTGGTGGTGCACACCTGTAATCCCAGCTACTCAGGAGGCTGAGGCAGGAGAATTGCTTGAACCAGGGAGGCAGAGGTTGCAGTGAGCCAAGATCACGCCATTGCACTCCAGTCTGGGCGACAGAGTGAGACTCCATCTCCAGAAAAAAATAAAATGAAAAATAAAAAATAAAAAAAGAGGAGAGGAAAAATAGCCCTGGCATTAGGACGAAGCATACAGTCCTGAACTTAAATCTCAGCAATGTCACTTCACTATGTACAGGCTCTGACTTGAGAAAAGTTAATGGCGTAACTTGGAAACTTTTGGTCAGTTTTGGCCCAGGAGCTTTTTATTATCTTTCTTTTTAGATATGTGTGGTCTTGGTTTATCATGATCATTTAAAAACAAAACATTTAAGAGAGTGCTTCGTATTGCCAGGCAACATGAAAAACACCAGGGGTAGAGCAATGACAAAGCGGCATCCATGCCTGAAAGAGCTCAAAGGAAAAACTGGCATAGAAATAATACAAGTAGTATTCCCTAGTGGGTTTTGATTTTATATTGGCCACATTTTTCCTTTTCTGAAAAAACTGTTGCAGTTCATATGATAGCACTGAATAAAGCAATAGTACATGGTTATTTCCTCTGGCCCACCTACATATACACACCACTGTGATTTCCATTGTCCCTTGCTTGAAATTTTTTTAAAGTGTCATTCAAGTTGAATATTTCATTATATTGATGCTTCAGGTTCTACAAATAAATTAGTATCTCATTTGCTTCTGACTCAAGCTTTACTTTAAACAGGAGACGCCTGTTTTATCATCTTGCTAATCTTGAAATATTTAAACGCCATGTAATCTATCCAGAGAAACAACACCTAGATCGTGTACTCCACACAGCCCTCTCTGTAATTTCTTGTTATCTCGTATTATAATTACACTATCTTCAGATTAAATGCCATGGTGTATGTCAAGTTAAACCATCAGTGGCCTGGTTATTCGTTCTTTCTGAATGTTGATGCAAAATGATTTACATTTTATACTTTTAAAATGTTATTTATGGTTACTTAAATAAAGTAATGCCAGAAGGAGAAGTTCAGGAATCATCAAGATGAATCACAGGAGTTCAGAGTGGGGAGGCTGGTGATTAAGGGCCTGGGTTGGAGTCCTGGCTGCACCCATACTGACTCCATATGACCATGATCAAGCCATGGGACCTCTATATGCCTCTTCCCATCTGAAATGTGGGGATAGTCACAGCACCAACCTCGTGGGATTGTCATGGGGATCAAAGGAGATATGACTGTGTAAACTGTTAAAGAGCAGGACTGGTGTAGAAAACTCCCACCAAATTTCCGTTTTTGTCACTGTCAGACTTCCATATCCCAGTAGATGCTAAAGCTTCAATTCAGGTCATCAATAATTCAGACACATAATATGCATATCCATGAAGTCTTCTTTGCTTGAAAGGGCCAAAGCACCAGGGTAAAGAGGGTGCTGAACTGGCAAATAGGAGCTGGGGTCTAGTCCCTGGTTCTGTCTTGACTTCCATGTGACGGTGAGCAAGACACAAGGATACTCTAAGCCTTGTTTACAGAGTAAAACGATTGGGTCGTAAATTCTAAGATCATATAAGATCAATCTAAAACATGAATGCTTTAGAGGACTGAGAAACATATGGGTTGATCACCCCAAGAGAGCTTATTTCTCTTGGAATCCAAAATTTCAAGAGAATTTTCCAAGGGCTATGGAATCCAAAATTCCTAGCCACAGTGATTATTGTTAAAAGCTAACCACAAAGTTTTGTCACCAGTGTGGGCATCAGTCTAACATTTTATAGGTTAAAGGTAGCACCATATATCAAACTTCTAAGCTGCTGAGGTCTTTTTGATGGGGAGGGGGAAGAATACAGCCTTTAGTGGAAAAGAGGCTGTTTCCTCGGGTAAGTCCTCTTGAAATGCACTTGCTGCTCTGATTCTACTCAGATCATACTTAGCACTCATTCGATGAATATTCATTGAACCTAGGACCTGATTGAGAGGTGGATCAGTTAGACTGAGAAATAATCTATGAAGAATGCTTAACCATTACTAGAATGAAACAAGGCAAATAAGAAAGCATTGTACTCATGTGGACTGAATGTTTGTGTCCTTACAAAATTAATATGTTAAAATCAAATCCCCATCGTGATGGTATTGGAGGTGAGGCCCTTGGGAGGTAATTTGGTCATGAGGGTGAAGACTTCATGAATGGGATTAGCGCCCTTATAAGAGGCCAGAAATCGGGCTCATTTTCTTTCAGCCATGTGGGGATACAAGGAGAATTCAGCAGGGGCTGCGACCCAGAAGAGGGCTCTCACCAGAACCCAAGCATGCTGACATCCTGGCCTCAGACTTCCAGCCTGCAGTACCGTAAGAAGTCTGTTTCTGTTGTTCATAAGCCATCCAGCCTATGGTGCTTGGTCATAGTAGCCCTAATTAACTAAGATAAGTATTCTATAAAAAGTTTATCAGTGACAATAACCATTAGAAGTGGATCCTTCCAACCTGGGGCATGTGGTGGGATAAGATTTCCCTTATCCCCACACCAAACAGGCAGCTTAATCACCTTTTAGGCTGGAGGGAGGCAGTTTGCCCTAAGGCTTCTGCTGGCTTAAATGAGGTATGGACGATTGGGAGTAAGTAGAATTGCTTAGGACAAGAGCCGAGGACTGAGAGCTGCCACAGGGGTCTAGTTCCCTGGTTTGTGCCACATATGACACTCAGCCTCTTCCTCAGCAAATGGAGAAGCAAACTTTGTAAAGTATCAGGGTGTGAGAGTGTCCGCAATTCAGAGTCAAGGCCTAAATAAGTGTACGGTGCATCAGGCACTAAGAAATTAGAGACACAGTTGACACCCACCCTGTCTCTTCCCTCAAACAGCTTGGGACCATGCAGGGTATAGGGTGTGGAGAGGGAACAATAGAGAGAGAAGGTACAAAACAAAACACAAACAGCCATGATCACATTAGGGTTAGGGCTGTGAGACAGCTAAGGACAGGATGCTTGTGGGAAGAACACAGAGACTCATAGACAATGGACTGAGAGATATACATGAAAACCATTTTGGTCTTATTCATGTGTTATGAGATAAGAATGATAGCAGAGCTACAATTAGAAACAGATTGCTTTGTGTTTCAAAATAAAAACAAAAACCACGTGAACATGAGTTATCATCTGTTAATAACTGCATTTCTTCCTCTAACTCTTAATGAGAAAGAAGGAAAAGCAAAGATATTGGGAGGAGAAATGAAGGACAAGCAGGAGGCTGCATGAGATAGGCTTCTTTCCTTTCTTTTTTTTTAAAGCATAAAACCATGGATCTTCCTGAGCCGTCTCCCATCCCAAGTACTAACCAGGCCTGACCATGCTTAGCTTCTGCAGTCAGGCACTTGCAGAGCGGTATAGCTGCAGGCAAGAGAGCCTTGGCTATGTGGATCTTTATTCTGTCATGTTCATTACATTTGACGGGACCTCAGCAAGGTTCACTCATCAAGTCCTGGTTCCATCTCCTTTCAAGAGGGGCCTGTGGCATATAATTGCTGTGTCTTTCTCTGTGTGTGATTGTGCCAATGATGAACTAAGTTTTCAAGACTTCCTGCTTCTCACAACCTTCTCAAGGTCATCAGTACATTAATGAGGGAAGCAATGCCTAGAGGTCCTGAAATGTTCTAGCCCATAGCATGCTACCATAAAGATGAGTTTTCAGAGGCATCTAAAGAATAAAACTGATTGCGGCTGCCTTGGTCAAATCAGTCCCATTGCTTTTCTACTTTAACAACCATATTTACTTCCCCCACTAGCTAGTGTGAACACTCAGGCCTGGCTTTGTATTGCAGATTGATATCAAATCTAAACCAACAGATTCATTAGTGTCCAACCTGCCAAGGAAGATGAGTAGGCTTGGCCAAAGAACAGTAGTTCATGTTAAATAAAGTCTTGGAAATTGTGTTGAAATCTCTGGATTGGTTTTTCACAGTTTTTCTTCCAATGCTTAGATTCATAGAGAGAGAGAATTTTAATACTGTGAGTCACTAAGTTAGGATCCAGGATTTCTTTCTACTGTTATTATCCCCTTTCTTCACTCTCACAATGTAAGATTAGCACATTCAGACGCTGCCGAGGGTTCGATATTATTGGCTCGGGTCATAGGTAACCAAGCCCAGAAATACAGGAAGGAAATTAGGTCCCATCCCAGGGAACCCACTGTGTAAGGGGGAAAGATGGATATGGAAGCAAACACTACCATTCCAAGGAGATGAAGGAAACTGTGGAATAGACACTATTTCATCAACGTTAAGGAGGTTGGGATTAGGAAATTTGGAATATGCTAATATTCGGAGCATATTGGGAGAAGGCACCTGAGGAAAGCTCAGGCATCTGGTGAGGACAAAAACAAAGTTCAACACTTTGAACTAATATCCATGCTAAAGTATGTAAATAGGGAAATAGAGAAACAAATGGATGGGGCAGAAAGATCAAAGCAATCATGTTTAAATTATCTTGGGTTTACATTCTGGGTTAGTTACATGCCCTTGAAGAAGCTATTTTTCACTCTGGGCCTAATTTCCCTGTCTTGCCTGTTTTCTTAGGTGGAATTAAGTAAAATATTACAGAAAAAACATTTTAGCCCACCTGACACGTGATAGACTCACAGTAAATAATTGCTTAATAGTATTCACTCAATCAATAATAGTTCAATGATACTAACTTGAAGAGAAAAGAGAAAGAAAAATATTAGTAATAATTTAGGTTTAACGACAATTATTTTTGTCTGCTTAAATAATTGTCATAAGTAAAGAAAGAAACAACATTCTGAAAATTGATGAGTAAGAAAGAAACATTCTCCAGTGAAAGCACAAAAACTCTGCTCTATTGATAGCTATGCAGAGACAGATGACAAAGGAAAAGCAGAATAAAAAGCATAAAGTGGCTCTTAATCTAGTGTTTTTAAAGGACAACTATTATAAGGTAATTAGCCTTTGCACTACCTTTAGCAGAGAACCTTAAGAATTAAAGTAAGAAAAAGTAGCAGGTGATGACAATCTTAAACCAAACACGGGTTTGGCTAAATGAATAGGGCCTGTGGTCTATGTCACCAAATGACCCAATGACACTGCAGAGAGAGTGCTTCTGCGGAAATATGTGCAGCTAAGGAGACTTGTCTGGGGGTGAGAAGCCAGCAGGAGCAGGCTGCTCCAGTACGACTGAAAGTGTAAAACATTCCTAGAACAGGTGCTTTCCTGGTTGGGGAAGGGCTGATGCACATAAGAACTCCTATGAGAGAGTCCAGGGAAGGGCACAGTGCAGGTAGCATTGACCTTACCCAGGTGACATTTTTTCAGGTCACTTTAAACCCTTCATGAGATGACAAAAGACAGCTGCCAATCTGAACTCAGGCAATCTGAGCGAAAAGATCTGCCTCCCCTCAAAGACTGATAACTCTGTTTATCATAATGGTGCTTTCACTTCCTAACAACCATGACCAAAGACCTCTCCTTTCATCCCCTGTCACCACGTAAATCTATACATAAATCCATATTTCACTCAGGGATCGAGGACTTATACTCTGGACAAGAGGTGTGAAGGGGCATGAAGGGGCATGACCGGAGTTCTGTCCTGCTGTCTGGGAGCTGTCTCCTGAGAGATGCAGCCAAGTCAATCAGCAATGACAACAATGCCACCTGCACAAGTCGGAGAGCTCCAGGACTGGAGAGGTGGTGCCTCGTTCAGGGTATGTATGCCAGGTTAGCCTGAGATCAGCACTTGCATCTCTGTCCCTCCTCCCTTTGGCTGTTTGTCCCACAAGGGTTGGTGGCAGGACACCGCTCTGTCTCTCAGGGAGGCAGAAAGACGGAGCAGGTACTCTCTGGAGTAGTGCCAGTCACCAGGCCGGCGGGGAGGAGATCTGGCACAAAGCATGGGCTGGCTTTTAAAGCTTCAGGCCAGGTGACCACATATCAGTTCCCCTTGCTTTTGCATGGCCCTGTTGAACTCCAACTAGGAAGGAAAGCACGTTCCATCAGGTACCTGGAAGGGAGAGATCCAAGGCAAAAGGCACACAGGCCGTGATTTACCATGGAGAAGGAGCAGTGGATTGGGACAGAGCTAGACAGCCCGTAAAGAATGATACAGTCTGAACCTGGTACGAAAAGGGAGAACGTACAGAAGTTCCAGGCATAGGAAACAGCATGTGCAGGGCTGTGAATGCTCCCATTCCTGATGTATCTGGGAACAAAGGGTGGTCCTGAGGTCAGATGATGAGGTATGTGTACAGAACAGAGAGTGGCTAAGGATGAGGCTTAATAAAATAGAATGTGAGAACCATCCTGCAGAACTGGAATTTCAGCAATACTTTTATTACTTAAAAAAAAAAAAAAGAAACCTAAAAGGAGAGCTAGCTTTCAAGCACCCACTATGTGTATTAAATATTCTAAGTTAATCAAATGCATTATAATGAAAATAATAAGTAAATGCATTATCGTATTTAATCCTGGCTATTCTACGAAATGGAGGGCATTAGGTTGCATGGTTTTTCGCTCCACAATTATTTCCTGGGTGACCACTGTCTGCCAGGCATTGGTTCAGATTAGAGACAGATTTTTGGAGTGGGGAGCTCTAGACAAAGTCCCCATCCTCCTACAATTTTATCTATTAGAACAAATTAAATGTTAATAATGAGTGTATGAAAAATTCATAATAATCATGGAAGAATACCTGAAGTTTAGAGATTATTCACCTGCCCAAGATGATATTGTGATGAAGCGATGTGGCTGGGACTTGACCTCTTCTTGCATCTAAAAGTCCTGCAGTTAAACGTTAATATTATGAATAATGGAAATCCATGGAACTTTCTGAATTACAGGACTGGGCAATAACCTGATTATATTTGTGTTTTACAAAGATTTCTCAGGTTAGTGAGAGAGATTAACATAGAGAAATATTGCAGATTGCAAATGGCTGTAAAAATGACACAGCTGGGAAGGAAAAACAAAACAGAAGCCAGAAAGATATAAGATTTGTGTTTCAGCTGAAGACCGCAGTAAAAGAGAAGTGATGAAGCTAAGCCAGATCAATCTCCAATTGTAATATACGAACAGAAGTGTCATTGTTGCCCGAAGGCAAGAAGGATCAATTCAGAGTTACCATAGTCGATTCATTTTCCTTTTTCATTGCTTCAAATGTCTTCCTGCCTCAGTTTCCTATGCTGTAATTATTTTACCTATGAGCCTGTGACTTAGCTTTTGGTCAAGAGGACACAAGGGGAAAATATTCTGTCATTTGAGAAAGATTTTCCTCTGTGATTAAAAGAGAGCCCCCCCCTCCTCACAGCCCCCCTGCACCTTGCTCTCCTCCTACTTTAGAGCAGAGTGATGAGATCGGCTGCTTTGGGACACTGTGGCACTTTAGCCACCTGGAGGGGAGGATCGGCCAGAAGGCAGAGGTGGACTGGAAGGCAATAAGCAGCTAGATCTATGATGACATTTGTAATCTGCTTTTCAATCAAAATCAGGCTTACCAGCAAGAAAAATAATCATTACTATTAAGTGCCACATTATAGACACTTAACTACATATCAAGCTCTCTAATGCTTTGCATACATCATGAAATGTAGTTCCCACAACAAAAGTCCATAAGGAAATATAATTCCATTTGACAGATAAGGCGACCAAAGTTCAATGATGCCAAGTCACTTCCCCATCGTCAAATGCTTCAAATACTACCTTCTGGATCAGGGAAGAGTCCCTTGTGCCCAGAGCCACCATGAATTTCAAACTGCGGATGGAGCTGTGGCCCCAAGAATGATCCTGCATCACAGAATGACTGGTGTCAATGTACTCATCACCCCAGAAAGGCTCAGTTCCCACGATGCAGGAGGTGGGACTTAGGGACAGGAGGAAGGCCAGGATACACCATGCAAACCATTAAAACCAAACCAAACCCACACACAGTGAGAGGACCAACAGGGGCACCATGGCTTGTCCCTCCACAAGATGGCACTCAGGTCCCTTGTCTTCAGTTTTCATCTGTGATGCTCGGCTGTCACAGAAACAGACTGGGTAGAAGGTACATGGCTCACTGTTCCTATCACGCTCCATATGCTTTCTGGTTGGAACCCTACAGTTTCTATGTCTTTTCCTCAAGGTCATGAGGCATTGTGTTGGGGCTCTGAGCAGCTCTGCTGAGGCAGGGAGAGGGAGTGGCATGTGCCACTCTCAGTGGCCTGGCTGCACTGGGGTTTACTCAGGGGCTGCTGAAGACCACCCTGTCACAAAACGTCATTGGACTTCTATGCTCTTCAAATCCTTTTTTCTGCTTTTCACGATTTTTCTGTTCTCTTGTCTTGTATCTCTTCCTTTCTCTGACCCTCCGTCCATCTCATCTCCCCAATTCTCTTCCTCTCCCTGTACTTTTCCTGCATCTTCCTCTCACTGTTGCTTCCATATTTTGCTACATTGCTGCATCTCATGTGTTGGCCTAGAAAATGAATAATAGTGCTTACTTGCATGATATAAATTAAGACTAAAGAAATAAAGGGGGGCAAAAGACTGAGACGCTCTCCCATGAATATGACGCATAAAATTTAGTTTGTGACGCCGCATGTTCTCACTCGTAAGTGGGAGTTGAACAAGGGGAACACACGGACGTAGGGAGGGGAACAACACACACTGGGGCCAGTTGGGGTGCAGGAGATGGGGGGAAGAGCATTAGGACAAATAGCTAACGCATGCAGGGCTTGAAACCTAGATGAGGGGTTGATGGGTGGAGCAAAACACCATGGCACGCATTTACCTATGTAACAAACCTACATGTTCTGCACTTGTATCCTGGAACTTAAAGTAAAATAAAATACAATCAAATTTTTAAAAAAGAAAAAGTAGGGGCCTTCTAGTAAGAAAACATATATGGTAGGGGCACGTTTAACCCATTAAAAATATAATTTGAAAAAACAGATTAGTCTGTGGTCTTTGTGATAGAACATTGAGTTTGCAATCCAGAGGCCTTCCTTGCTTTCCCTCATCATTAATGGCATCGTTAAAAAAACATATTCTGACTGTGAACGAGACATTGTATAAGTGCATGACATAACTTATTAATTTAATGCACATGAAATAAAATCTGTGCTATAATTTTAATCAAGCCTATTTTGCAGAGGTGGAGCCTGAGACGTTCAGCTGCAAAGTAGCTCGCCTCTTACAGCATGGCTGCAAAGTAGCATAGCAGATTCTAACCAGATCTCTCTGGCTGGTTAAACCTTCACACTAATCACAACGCTGTTCTACCTTCTTTCTGGCCCATGTTTCACGTAAACACCCTCCTAGTAAGAAGTTCAGGTTAAACGAGGAGTCACTGATATTACACGCATAAGCAATACCTCACTATTAAAGAAAGCATGAAACTCTGCTTTGGAAAGTCCACATGCAACAAAACTCTTGTTACTTTAGTTCCCCATTAGACTATCGCCTGAAACGGAAGTGCAACATTTTCACTGCCCTCCTCAGAACAGCATGGAGTCAGGAGAGATCTCAGACTCAATTTATAATCTGTGTTCATCTATTTCTGGGGAGCGAGTCTGAAAAGCTCTCTAACAGTTTTATTAGCTTTTATTGCAGGAGCAATTTCAGGTGTGAGTTTTCAAAGCACAAAGGATCCCTTCAGTGTACTCAGTGGAACCCTGTGTGAGGCTAGTGTTTCTAATTCCAGCCCTACAGTAACGAGCTTGGAGCAATGTTAGTATTTAATCAGGTTCTATCTTAGCGGGATGAACACTACCCTGGTGGCCTCACAGGGTTGAAATACCTTCTTCTTGAAGGGTGTTGAGAATAATCTGGCTTGTGCTTTGGTGACATAGGCAAGAATTGGGCTCACTTCTTCAATGCCCAGAGTTCTGTTTTGGTCTACACTTCTTTTGGTCCTTTTAAGCAAAGAAATAAGCTTGCTTTGGTTTGATTGTTCTGTTGCTTGGCTCACCAAGGAAAACAGCCCTTCTCTTTTGCCTTGGACCGTACTCCCTGGACCAGTCATTTCACCTTGAAGACTACACTGCTTTCTTTATCTTCCTATGGCACAAGAACTTTCAGAAAAGAATCTTTTAGAACTTCTACTAGGAGAATAGGGATGCTAATAAAATACAGGATGTCCAGTTAAATTGAAATTTTAGATAAACATGACACATTTTTACTTTTTAGTATCTGAGACATACTATACTAAAACATTATTTGTTGTCTGTCTGAAATTCAAATTGAATTAGGTGTTCCGTATTTGTATTTGCTAAATCTGGCAAATCTACACAAGACAAAACACATTGAGCATGGTGCTAGGCACTATATATTGGCCATCTCCCTCAATCCTCATGGGATTATGGAAAAAAACTGAGGCCCAGAAAAATTGTCTATTACTCAGAGTGACACAACCAGTAAGAACAAGGCCAGAAATTCAAACATAGATGACTTCCAAAGTCATGCTCTTTCAACCACAAAAATAGCTCCAAAATCTAATCTCAGAAATCTGTAACCAACACCCTCCCCCTCCTTCCTACCCAGGACACTGGGAAAGATCTGGTTTTAGAAGTAATTCAAGTAAAGTGCAAGCCAGTTTTCCAGAGGAGGCTCCCAGCCCACTCTCATTCCCTGCATACAAGTATGTGTTTTGTGGAGCACAGCTAGGCAAGCATGTCTTTTCATTTCAGCTGCATCTGAAATCACCTTTCTCTCACTGTATTTTAACTGCTGATACAGAACTTTGATTTACCCTCCTAAACCAAAGAATGAAGACATTTACATAAAACAACCTACTGCAGGGTGTACAAGTACTTCATCTGCTGGAATTCTAGGGGAAATTCAACAAGACCTAAAATGCTGAAATAGAAGTTCTTGAGGGATGAAAGGAGATGTGAATATTTCACATCTAAATGTATTTCTTTGCTTATAGAAAATGTGGGCTACTCAGTTCTCCAGGGATTTAACGAATCTCCACCTTGAGCCAACTGCTCATAGCACGTAGAGACTCTTATCCCTGGATCGAGAGTCTGCCCCCTTTACTCCGGGCATCTCTAAGAAAAGTTTCTTCATTCCTGGACCTCAGTTTCCTTCAATAGCAAATGAAGATGGTAAGAGCTCCCCTGTGGCCCTCGCAGGACTAGGTACGAGAGATAAAGTAGGCGGTGGGTATTGTCACATTATGTGAAAGTAAGGAATTATCTACCACATTCTTTTCATGCCAGAGTGCTTTTGCACAAGTAGACCAGGATCTATTCAGCAAAGGGCTTGTATTAATATGCCAGTTATTCAGCTGGACTGACCGTATTGGGAATCCCTAAAATAGACAAACGACTTTTCAACAAAGGCTTGAGGGCTATGCAATTTTGGCTAGGTTTTATCATTCGTCTTTGGCTGTTCTCACCATGTCTCTCTCGTTTCTTAAATATTTCTTCCACCATGAAGCGTTTCCTTAACTCCCCCAGACAGAAATGCTGCCTGTTTCTTCTTTTCTGAGCAATATACTGTTCCAGAAGCTGGAGCAAACATATACTTCCAGGCCCCTGCTCTCCTGGAGCACATGTTCTGGTGGGAGAGTGTGAGAAAGTAAGCAAATAAGCTAATCAAGTAACAAGGTGACTCCAGATAAACATACTTGCTACCCAATTATGTTACTGAAGAAATTATCGCTATGAAAGAAAGAAATAGGGTGATGAAAGGGAAATATTCTTGAGATGGTCCATCTCATGAGACAGGCAGAGACTCGGTTATTTATCCGACTCCCATACTCAATGGCAGATTCATCAATGACAAGAACTTTTTTTTAATCTCCTGCACAACTGCCTTATGAACAACAATCAATAGCAAAGGTGGGGGCAGATTTGGGAGAAGGTGTACCAGAGTCTCAAAGGGCACAAACACATTTTACACTTGGAACACATTTTAAAAAGTAAATACTTTTCATAATGCAAAATGAAATTTTATAATAAAAATATCATTGCCAGATAAAGAAATTGAAGCCTCAAAAAAATTTCCATGGACGATAGGAGCAGGCTTAAAGTAAGTTTGAGAAGCACAGACATAAACTGTTCCTGAAACAAAATAAAAGATCAATTAAAAAGGTGCTCGGGAGGCTGAGGGAGGAGAATCCCTTGAACCCAGGAGGCAGAGGTTGCAGTGAGCTGGGATCACGCCACTGCACTCTAGCCTAGGCGACAAGAGTGAGACGCCATCAAAAAACAAAAAGGTTGCTGAACGTCAGAGTTCTGAGTATGCAAACTCAACAGTTAAGGCATCCTTACCACAGTCCTCAATCACTTTAGTTGCCTAATCATTTGAGATCATGTTTAATGTATTTCATGCTGTTTTGTAATTTCCTTGCAGAGTACTCTTTGATTAGTTTTGTTCATCAATGTACTCTAATACGTAATGCAATGCCAGGTACATGGCAGACAATAAACGTGCTCAATAGTCAATTTTATTAAAATTGAGAGTATAGCCTAATATCCAAAACTACGCACCAGATGATAGTCCCAGGATACAATCAAACTCCCACATAGAAAATATTTATGTTGAATAATGAAACTTAACTTTGGGTTATGTTGAGCCAGAAACTGAACTGCAAGCTCCCTGGCTAACAGCCTAAGTTTCCTCCCCAGTATCCTGATATTTCCTATCACTTTCCCCGAGTTTTTATTTATTTTTTAATCCTTAGCACATCACTATCTAACTAGGAGAGATTCTGCTTATCTGTCTTGCTTTTTGTCTGTCTCCTCCGCTGGAAGATAAGCACAAGGGCTAGGACTTCCATCTGTTTTGTTCCTTACTGTGTCACCAGTGAGCAGAACAATACGCGGTACATGGCTGGAACTCAATAAACATGTGTTAAAGGAGTAAATGCGATTGCTGTAACCGGTCACAGAGATAGGAAGAAGGAACATCCCGAACAGAGGTTCACTCTGTAAATGTAAACAGTAACTAACCAGAGCACCGTCTGCACTCCACGTCCCTACACTCTTGCCTCGATATTCTGAATAACATACTTTCCTGAATTTCATATTCCAAATTTCCCTTATATCCCTGGAAACTGGGAGGCCATACATTGGAGGCCTGTGTGACAGATACAAGGCTTACACACAGAAATGTTTGGTTTGGCCCACATGGTGTTATTGAGGAATATTGAATTAGCTGCTGGCACTTGAAAGTGAGTAGATTTCACATAAAACTGTGAATTGACAGTCTCTTGAAAAAAAAAAAAAAAAAAAAAAAACATAACCAGATCTGGCAAGAGCAGACCTGAAGTCCCGCCTGCAACCCCTGTGCTGGATCTGGGATACAACCTCCATTTACCCAGGCACAGGGCCCAAGTCCTGTTCCACTCAAGCTGTTACTTGCCTGGCTGAAGGCATTAGAGTTTGCGACCCCTGCTGGAAAAGTACCAAAAAGCATGTATTAGAGAAAAAGAAAGATGCCCACTGGGATCTATTTCTGTTATGTTCAGGCTATTGCTTGGAAGAATAATGTATTCATTTTTCTAGACCTCTTGTAGTAGCACTTAACTATTGACAAACTACGGCCCAGTAGATATTATTCTAACGATCCGAAAAAGCTATAGACTTCATTCCCCAAGGGTAGAGGAAGCTAAAGATGCTTCATGCTGGAGACAGGCCTGAAGATGAATGGGGAGAAGCTGTACATCAGCAGGTTGCAATTCTGGCTAAGTCAGGGAGAAAGGGAATTCAGTTGAAGACTGTGGGTTGCCTCCAGGAATTGCCGAGAAGCTGAAAAGCCAGGATTGGAAAATGACAAGGAACGAAAGGAACCCGGGTACCAGGGGCACGTCAAGATGGTATTGCAGAAAAGGCACCTCTGGGACCACAGCTTGGGACACGCCTACTGCTGCCGACACCACTTGATCCATGACCCAAGGTGGTAAACAAACACTCCAGTGTCCCTGTGTCCTTTAGCTCGTCTTTCAAGATTCCAGGCCCCAGGTGGGATCATTCAACTACGACCTAGCTCAGGGCTGGGAGATGTGGACAAGGAGAAAGAGGCCCATCTCCCACCAAAAAAATCCTTCTATGAAGGGAATGTTGTGTCTCCTAAATGGGATGTTTGGTTCCCACTGCTTAGAAGGATTTTAAGTGAGTCTGAAGAGAGGGGACACTACAGGCACGACTGCAGAGTGGAATAAGAACAGACAGGCCTGAATTCTAGTCTGGAATCCTTTGTACCTTTAGAAAATTAATTAAGTTTTCCGATCAGCAGATTCCAAATCCTTAAAATAGAAATGATGCCATCTGCTCTCCAGGGTTGCTGTGAAGATTCAGTCCAATCATTCATTCAATTATTCCAAACATACTTATTGAATGTCTAAGTGCCAGGCAGGCACTGAGTTAGGTTCTGGAGACAGTTTGGAACAACACCTAAAATGCGATGGGGACTCAGTGCATTATACTGATGAAAGATTCAGACGACGGGAGCCCAGGTCATCTGGTGACACTGGTCGTGTTTTACTTTTCCCCAATGGAGTCACTCCCCATTTGTGACTTTTCTCCTTTTTTTGATTAATTAACATCAGGGCCTTCTCTTCAAATAGATTTTCTTAAGACATGTAACGTGTATTGCGTTAAAAGGAAAAAAAACTCTAAAAATTGACTGTGATCCTGTAAATAAGAAAGGAATCATTCTGAGAAGCAGTGAGGCCCGCTGCTTGTAGCATTCAGGTGGAGTGATCACAAGAAGAGACTGGCCAATTATATGAAATCTCTCCCACTTAATGTTTAGCATATGTAATTTACTCAGACATATGCAAACTACAATTAAAATGAACATTAAAATAGATCTACGATAAAACTTTTCTTTTGTATTTTTTACCCTTTACAATTGCACAAGTGTCCTATAATAGGCAAGATGCATTTCGTATACATTTTCTCACTTTCTTATAATAATCTTTTCATCACTATTTTGCAGAGGAAGAAACTTAGGCTCGGGGAGGGAGAAATTGTTGCCCAAGGTCATGGGGCAAGAAGTTGACTTTAAATCCAGCTAGCACTCTCTTGCCTTCTGCCGTAAGAAAAGAGCAGCCTCAATTGAAAGCACTAGGTCAAGTAGTCAGATTGAGGGGAAAAAATGGGGACTAGCCCTGATTTTTTCCAACACTAGCTGGAAAGTTACTGCATTTCCCTGGAAGCTGCTAAAATGCTACCACTCCTCCTGCAACAACTGTCTCTAACACAGGGACACAGGCTTAGATGCAGGCCCCGAAACCTGGTGCCTGAGCACTGATCCAGGGGACAGGCTCAATTTCATCAGGACACCCAATACATCTTACCGTTCCTTCCTCCAAACCTTAGCTCCCATAGACAGACACGATTTAGCAACCACGGTGGGGATATGCCATCATGGGTAGATGCCATGGTCTCAAAAGGCACTGTGCATGGATGACACAATTTACACCACCCAGGCCATCTTTCCAGCCCCTTCCTAGTCAACATCAAGTTTCAATTCAAGGCAAGAAAAGCTTCCATGTGGCTTTTCCCTTCAGAGACACTGTCCCCCGGATTTTTCCAGTAAAATAATTTCTTATTTTAATAAGAAAAGTACATGCTCCAACTTTTGGGGGAACCCTGGGAGGACTTGAGGCTTCATCCTAGGCACAATGACAGGAAAGTAAAGAACCCTTTGCTTTTTCCCATGCCATCTCAAGGTGCCACTTTCTCACCAGCTTCTCAGAACAAAAATCTCCCATCTTAAAACTACAGAGCATTGTATACCCTGTGGCTTCACAGAGGATCCACAGTCTAGAAGCACAGCTTAATAAACCTCACTAAGGAATCTTCATCTATGCTGCTGTTGTAATTAACCGCTTCCACTTAAGAGTGCTTAGTCATGAAGTGTCCATCCCTGTCAAACTCAGCTGAAAGAGTTAGTTGCGCTAACCAAAACCTGGAGAGACTCTTTTAGAAGCTGTTCTTTCTCCGCTTAACGCTGGAGAAAACCTTATGTAACACAATGGTCCATTTCAACATGTTATTTCTGCAATCCTGTGGGGGAAAATCTAAGCGCTGGATACACAAAGGGAAGGGTAAGGCAGGGATTTGCAGCCAAGCGCGCATTTCTTGGAATTTTAGTAGGTAAGTCTTATTCTAATTGCAGCCAGTGTTACCCAATATTACCAGGAATGCAGAAAGCAAGAAAAAAATCCGAACGCCAAAGGATGCGCTTTGCTTTAGAAATGCAGGGAGGCAGAAGAAGTTGGGTTATTTCTCCCTCCTTTTTTTTTTTTAAAGATGGAATTCCTGGAATTAACCCTTGGGTGGAAGCACTTCAACAACATAAAATGAGATTTGCCTGCAAAGCGAGAACGCACGGGTGGAAATGAAGGATCCTGCCTGTGCCAGGCTGCTGCCTCAGCAGTCCCCGAGCACCCAGTGCCTGAGAGCGAGAGCGTGGGGACTCGTCTGGGGACCCTCTTCCTGGGCTAGTGGCGGAAGGCGCAACCGAGCTGGTGGTGGCGGGGTTTCCCTCTGGGGCTAGGGCTGAGGGAGGAGAAGAGGGCGGACTGGCTCCTTCGTTCTCGGACCCCTCCCCGCCACTCCTTGAGGCTGCTCCATGCTAGGAAGAGACTGCTTCTCGGAGCGCAGCGCAAAGACAGTGGATTTGGAGTGGCCTCCCTAGAATCCCCCCAAAAGAATCTTGGCATAAGTTGTAGATAAAAATAGCTCATGATAACGTTGTGGGGAAGGGAGGAGCGAGACTCGCGCAAGGCGAGGCAAGGGTACCACTGGCTCTGCAAAGGAGGAGGAAGAGAGAAGGATGCAACCCCCAGCCCAAGAGAGCGCCCTGAGTGTGCGATGAATCGCTGGCTCCCAGGGGAGGGAAAGAGACGGAAGACCTATAGCGCCGGCAAATAACTGCAAGAGTCCAGCACACCCCATCCCGCGCCGGCACCCGGCTTTGGCTCTAGCTTCTTCTTCCCATCATCCGCCTACGTTCTGGGTCTGTCCTCCGCTTCCCGGGACGGGCTGGGGCCAGAAGGAGGAGCAGCGCGCGTCCGCCCCCTGGCTGGTAGAGCGCACCTCGCGAGGTCAAGTTCCGCAAATAAAACGCTTCTTGGGATCTGGGGGCTAGGCGCTCCAACCGCAGGTTCGCGCCCCGCCATCCATCACCTCCATCCGCTGCCCAAGGGCCCGGAAATAGAAACCCACGAGGGGGAAAAATATCAGTAAAAAGTAACAAGAAAAAAAGACCCTCACGTAATTAGCATTGGGGATGACAGGTTTACTTATTGTCAGGGCTGTCGCCTCAATTTCTCCCTTGGGAGATGCCTACCTCCAACCAAAAGCAAAGGCAAACCTGACCAAGCCTTCTCCACCCCCAAAGGCTCCCTCGACCGAGTTACTTTTGCGGGCTGTGTCATCGCCCCAGTTTCTGGCCCCAGGTGGTACCCAGGCTCCGTTTAGTGCTGCGCTGTCGCTGCCCCACAGGGTCCTATGTTGAACCTGCGGTCGCCAAGCAGCTGGCAGGAGCGAACCTCCCGACTCTGCTGGGGGGAAAAACACCTAACCCAGTAAGAGTCAGAAATCTGGATCCCTGTCCTTACAGATCAACCGGTCCCTCGGGACTTCCAGAGCGGAGGTGCTAGGGCAAGAGGTGAGGAGGATGGGAAAATCCCCAGCCTCTTCTTCCTGGTTCCCTCTGCATCCACTCCACCTGCTCCAGCCCCGATTCTTCTTGGGTTCTGCACTTGCCCGAAGTCCAGAACGCCAGACTAGGGCACCTCGGAGCACCTCACACCTGCGTCCTGCCACTCTCCCACCCCGCGCGCGCCGCACTCACCTGAGCCGCGCCTCTGTCCAGCCCGTCCGGCGCCCTAAATAGGCTCCTGGGCTGGGCCATGAGCAGTACTGCCGAGCACCCGCGGCGGGTGGAGCAAGTTTCTGAAAGACCCGGGGCAGGAGGGCGGGGAGAAGGCGCAGGCACCCACAGAGACCCGGTGGTGGTGGCGGCGACTCCTGGCTGCCAGCGCGCCTAGGACCTTGCAGGCGGGCGTTTTGGTGCTCAATCCCGAGGAGGGGAGGAGCAGGAGGAGGAGGAGCAGGAGCAGAAGGAGGGGACTGAGGAGGCCGGGCCCGGAGGGAGAGCGCGTTGGGCAGAGGAGGATCGCGAGCGCCCACTGCTGTCCGGCCCGCTTGGGTGCCACCCCGAGTCCGGCCCGCTAGGTGCTTGGTGCACCGCTCTGTGCTCAGCTGCTCCGCACAGCCCCGCCTGGCACGCAGCTCCAGCGGCGGGTCCCGGAGTAGTCGGTCCCGCCCACCCGGTGCGGCTGCCCCTCGGGTTTCAGTCCAAGGGAAAGGACCAGCGCTCCAGGAAGGTGAGGCGGCTAGGGTAGGTGATTCCGCCGTCACTGCAAACCTGGGACGTCCGGTCTACTCCCTCACGCCTGCTTGGTCTGAGACCGAGTCTACGTCTTCCCTAAGTCGCCAGCTCGGCACTTGTACCCGGGACCTGTGTTCCTCCCACGTGCGTCTGCACCACCAGTGTTCCCTTCCCGGCAGGTGACCCACCTTAGGCGCTGGCGCTCCTTCCGCCCCGCGGGAAGCAGGAGGTTCCATCCTCTCCAATTCGCTCTGCAGCCGGACTGGGACCGCGGCGGCGGCCTGGGCCGGAATCCGCGCGAGGAGCCGGCTTCAAAGAGCGCCCTGTCGCCATTGAACACTCCTCCTTTGGTTCCGCGTCAGAGAGCGGACGCCAATTTGCCAGGAGAGCGCGGAAAATTCAGCTTTTTTTCTTTTTTTTTTTTTGCTAGTGCACTAGGATTGCAAACGTCAGCTCTGAAATAAAAAGCAGAGTCTTTCTGCCCCGCCTCTCTGTTCCGGAAGCTGGGAGGTTCTGTGGGAGAACCGACCTGCACCCAATAACTCAATTTAAGATTTAAGGTTTTGAGGGGCATGGAGTTGGAATCGCCTTGGAGAAACGGGCTTGCCTGCTTACCTGAGCCAAAGCAAATTGCCCTCAAGGGCAAACAACAATCATACCCCACAAAAAGCAAATGTACATCAAAGTAACTTCCTTTAAATGAGATTTCTATAGTTTCTGTGTCTTACATATTAGTAAATAAATATTTGGAAGACTTGGAATTTGTGATTTACCTTTAAATATATTTCACCAACATTGTTTAATTTAAAAATGTTCTCCCATCTAAGAGAAGGTTCCTATAGGAAATTGGCCCCTTAACTCATACACAGATTACCCTCAGCACTCTGAGAAAACAACACAGTGACCAGTATTTTCTGTCTTTTTGATATAGCCAGAAACACCCCGAAAGCTGAGACCTAACTGTGCTTTTGGAAAATAAGCTTTTAGGAGTTGAATGACCTTGTCTACTTCTTTCAGTCAGAATAATGTTGGCATGTCTATTTTAGGTTAAAAAAAAATACAATTTCTAAAAAGTGACTTTAAAGCCCCACTTTGAAAGCCTTAGCATTTCAACTAACATTAGATTTAAAAGAAGTGCTTTTCTCCCCCATTATGTATGAGGTTGTGAGGGTCAAATGGAAGTCTAAGATAAAGCTCTGCCAATTACTGGTGTCTTTAAGCTTCCACCAGCAGCCAAGCACAGTGCAGATCATGAGTCCTTCAAAATGCAGAGCGGTTTTGATGCTCTAAGTTGACATGATTACTTTTTCTAAAGAGTTCAAAGTGCTTTGGTGCCATAGTATGAATTTCATTACCCATTGTGAGACACAAAGGGGGTTAGCAATGATTCTGTTTGCACCCTGGAAGCCAAAGGCAGGTTACTGACCTACTTAGTTCCCTACCACAAGACCTTGAAAGAAACTGGAACCCCAGGTCTCCAGCCCAGAGTTTTTGTTAGAAGTTTCCATTTGCAGGAAATGACTGCAGGGCACATATGTGAAGTGACAGGAATTTGAGGACTAGCATTTTACTTTTCCTCATTTCTTTTAAAATCAGAGCAATTGTTCATTGTTCAATAATCAATGTTCTTACATTCAGATAAATAAAAATATCAACTGGCTATTTTGTTCTTACTTAGCTTTATGTGTGAGTCCAGGCATTTGCCACTGCTCCTAAATAGCTCTTCCTGAAGTCTTCTGGTCATGAGTTAGGTTTCCTATCCAGAAGTTCATATAGTACCAGAGCTTAGCTCTCCTGTAACAACACGAGCACATTATTGAAACATCTATTTAGGGATCTGTCTTCCCTGATAGATTATAAATGCCTTGAGCTTGGGTATCATGATTTAATGATGAATCCTGCATGGTATCTGAATCCCAGAATCCTGTACGGTATCTGAAATATACTATGCTCTCCAAAAAAAAAAAAAAAAAAAAAAGTTTGTAAATGGAACTTCCCTCGAGGAGTCAGGGTTTAAGTCAAACACATTTCTCTTTCAAAGCCAGAGGCATGAGAAAAGAGGCTCCTGGAAGACACGGTGGTAGTGGACTGGCGAAGTGGCTGTCAGTCATAGATGTGTGGCCCAAGATTCTTCTTCTCTGTGCCAACAACTGAAAAATGAGAGAGTTTTCATGGAAGATCACGTACTGCTGATATTTTACGATCTCCAAGTCTTTACTGAGCACCTGGTATGTGTATAACACTATGCCAGTTACCAACGGAGAGATGAAAAATTAAGACATCTCCATTGCCCTAAGAGAGCATAAAATCTTTTTTTTTTTTTGAGACGGAGTCTCGCTCTGTCCCCCAGGCTGGAGTGCAGTGGCCGGATCTCAGCTCACTGCAAGCTCCGCCTCCCGGGTTCATGCCATTCTCCTGCCTCAGCCTCCCAAGTAGCTGGGACTACAGGCGCACGCCACCTCGCCCGGCTAGTTTTTTGTATTTTTTAGTAGAGACAGGGTTTCACCGGGTTAGCCAGGATGGTCTCGATCTCCTGACCTCGTGATCCGCCCGTCTCGGCCTCCCAAAGTGCTGGGATTACAGGCTTGAGCGACCGCTCCCGGCCTATAAAATCTTATCTCAAGGAAAAACAAGACTAACATTCATAGCCTATCTTTACAGAAACTCACAGGCATCAGTTAACACAGTTGTAAATTGTTCTGAAGAAGATAAAGGCTCAAGGAGTGAAAAGGCATGAAATAGAAACAAAAGCAACTGACCTATGTGCTTGGGCAATGATGAGTAATAACACCTGCTAACGTGTATCTAAGGCTTTCAGTGCCAGGTTCTATGCAAAATGAATCATATGAGCTGCACCTTTTGTTCATTTTATAAATGGGGAAACGGAGCTTTAGAAGAGTTTAGTGATTCATTCAAGGTGACATACTAATAAGTGGTAGGATTGATATTCAAATAGTTCTCACCTGACTCCAAAGTGTGAAGGGGTGGCCTGCCCCTCCACACCTGTGGGTGCTTCTCGTTAGGTGGGACGAGAGACTTGAGAAAAGGAAATAATACACAGAGACAAAGTATAGAGAAAGAAAAGCGGGACCCAGGGGACCAGTGCTGTGTTTTCAGAGGACCCACACTGGCACCGGCCTCTGAGTTCCCTTAGTATTTATTGAGAATTATCTTTATCATTAAAAGGATAAGGGAGTGGCTGGACAATAGGATTATTGTAGGGAGGAAATCGGCAGTAAGACATATGAACAAATCCTTGTAACATGAATAAGTTTAAAGGAAAATGCTGTGCCTTGAGATGTATATGCGACATCTCCATAAACCTTTTAGCAGTATTGCTCCAGCAAGTCCCACCTTATTCCTAAATGTGTTTTCTCCTTACTCAGTAAACAAGACACACAATGGGTATTACCCGGAGATGTTCCAATCTCAGGGAGGGGCAGGATTTTTAACCATCAAGCTTCTTTCAGGTACTTGTTTAACAAAGACACATCCTGCACAGCCCAATATCCTTTTAACCTTAAATCACCTTCGCACATGTCTCTTGCAAGGACAAAGTTGGGGGTAGGGTCACAGATTAACAGCATCTCAAATACAGAACTAAATGGAGTCTCTTACGTCTACTTCCTTCTATATAGACACGGTAACAAGCTGATCTCTTTCTTTTCCCCACAAAAGTGCATCTTCTCAACCAATCTTAGAGATTATTAGCCCAGACTTCCCTATTTTATAATTGAGGGAGTTCATTAGAGCACTAGAGGAGGAAACTACCCTTCCGGTAAAAACTAGACTCCTAGTCCAGTGCTCTATGTAATTGAGTAATATGCCTATGTTTGCTATTTTTGTAGTTTTTCTCTTTCCTCCAAAATATGTAATAGGAGAGGGGAGGTCAGGTAAAGGGGAGAGGAGAAAAAGAGAAAATTTGCTCCTTTTGAAGATGCCCAGAATCCACAGTAGTCTACCTGCCCAGACTCAATGGGGTTTTATTTGTAACCTTAGTCTAGTGGGCAGCCCTGTATAGCCTCTCTTCCCATCATGGTTTTTCAAATCTTTCAGGTTAATAGCATGAATATTAAAGACTCCAGTGGGATTCTTTATCTGCAAAGGAAATTGGGATCAGGTTAAAAATCCAATTTTAATAAACTTTCCAAGTCCTGATTTAGATGATGTACTAATGGCTCTTACTGCTGAATCACCTTAAAAGTCAAATGTATTTTTAAAAGGGAAGCTTGTTGGGTATTGTTTAATTGTACATTCCTGTCTTAATAGAAAAAGATCATCTGTAAAACTTATGAGAGCAGATAGGAAATGCCACTATCCACAGAGCCAGTTGGGTAGAGGGAAAGGCGTCGGGTTTGAAAGATAATTTTCACTCGTTTGACCAAAACAAAGAAAGCATGATTGCACTGTGTGAAAATGATATCCTCAAATAACTCCACTAATTTGATTGTGCTGAGGTCTAGAATTGTTTCTATTTCTTTTGATTTGCTAATTAGCTAGAGCAGTCTGCTAGTGAGAGAGGAAATGAGGGTCACAGTCATAAAACACGGAGGATCATTGTTCCTTCCAACTCAGCTCACCCATCTCCTGCCTCCCCCACCACCCCATCCCAGCTCCCAATTTTGTCTCTGTGTATGTAACAACAGTCCATCCATCTATGACAAATGGACTGACTTTTTTTTTTCCCCAAAAACAGGATTTTCAAGATTATCTACTTTATAACACCAACTTTGACACATCTTGGCATATGTGGTTACAAGGTCCGGTTATGACTTTTATGATATTTTCCTTTATGAATCCCGCTCCCTGCCTTGCCAAGTTAAAATTATATTTTATGATTGCATACAGGTGAATACATTTTCTTCTTTATTTAAATATCTTCTTTAACCTAAAAGTTTATATTTTTCTGATTTTTAAAAGAAATTAAATCATTTTTGGGAAGCCTTCAAGGCACCATAAGCTCTGGGTAATGTGCCTAAGACCTAATGGAGACTTTGGCCCTGTGCAGATGATACTGTAGAGGAGGACTACTTAGTTAATTTAGGTAAAGTATCACAGTAAATACAATTTCAGAAAAAAGCTTATAGTCTATTGTGTTACATAAACAACTATAGACAAATAAAATACTACTTTTATTTGTTATCCTGTGTTAAACTGTGGCCAAAATTACACACATCAGTGCTACAAAAATTGCAGTATTGCAGGCTTGAAGCGGTCCCCTTGTTCAAATTACTAGTCCCTGCTGAGTGCTGGAATACCTTCAGAGCAATGGCAAATTGTGGTACTCTCTTTGATTTTAGGTTTTAGGACCAAAGCTGGCTGATCTTTTGATGAGTAGGTCTTGATGATTTGCTCTTTTAGGCCTTATTCAAGGATACTGGGAACCTCACACTCTTCAGGAAGAAAAAAAATGTTTTCTCTCCTGGCAGGCCCATCAGTTCAGTTGAATCTATATGTATTAGGTACCTCCCAAATAGCAGCCTCTGTGCTAGGTACGTGGGTAGAGATTTATGAAGAAGAATGAAATTCAGTCCCTTACTTAGGAGCTCACAGATGTGCATGAACAGAAAAATTACAATTCAGTCTAATCATTCTCATGAGTTCCTAGTTCTATTTGTAATAGGAAGGTCCAAGGAGCATTTGAACTGTGACTCTCAGACCTTTACCTCCTACTCTGAACTCTCAGCTTCAGTCAGCACATGCTGTTTCTAGCAGCTGCCTTCTGTCTTGGAGTCCCCACTGAAGTCCTCTAGAGTATGTCCCTATTGTCCCTGAAAACCATTGGTGCTGGCTTTTCCTTTCAAAGCCTTGTTTTAATTCTAGATTTAAAATAGCACTAATGCCACAAGAAGTCTCTTAGACAATAGCAGAGTTCTCTTTCCATAGACTTTGGAACACTGTTCTTTTGGAAATGTTTACAATGACACTTATAAGAGCTGGCTATATAGATATAGATATACATATAGATATAGGTATATAGTTTATATATATAGTTCATATATATAGTTCATATATATAGTTCATATATAGTTTATATACATATATAAACCTGCTTTGTGGTGGAAATAAATATTTTGTAGAATGCTTTGAAGCTTAGGCAATTAGTTCTTTTTTTAAAAAAAAAAATTAATTTTCTTTTAAGTTCCAGGATACATGTGCAGGATGTGACGTGCAAGTTTGTCACATAGGTAAACATGTGCCATGGTGGTTTGCTGCACCGATCGACCCATCACCTAGATATTAAGCCCCATGTGCATTAGCTATTTTTCCTGATGTTCTCCCTCCCTCCACCCCCTTGACAGGCCGCAGTGTGTGTTGTTCCCCTCCCTGTGCCCATGTGCACACATTGTTCAGCTCCCGCTTATGAGGGAGAACATGTGACGTTTGGCTTTCTGTTCCTGTGTTAGTTTGTTGAGGATAATGGCTTCCAGCTCCAACCATGTCTCTGCAGAGGACACTATCAGGTTCCTTTTTATGGCTGCATAGTATTCCATGGTGTATATGTACCAGCAGTTAGTTCTTAAATTTAAAAAAAAAGCTTTCATATTTAAAATAATGAAGTTAGGATATTTCAATATATGCACCATAATGATTATTGTAAAGTAATTCTGTAAACTAATGAAAAATAACTATTTTGTGCAATCTTAGAAAAATCTATTAGATGGTATGAGAAACAAGAAAGAGAAATGAAGAGGCAAATAAAAACATGACATTTATTGAGTAGCTGTATGCTGAGAGATTTGAATACTCTCCTTTCCTTTCCCCTAGTTTTACGTACAGAGAAGTAACTTCTTAAAGGTTTTATGTTCCAGCTTGCAACTAACAGTGTTGGATTTAGAAACAGGTCAGAGTCAAGTTCTATGCTTTCTTCCTGTCTCATGATAGAATTCTCTCCTTCCATTCTCTACCTGCACATATATACTTCATAAAACTAGAAAGAGGACTCCACTATATTTTACGTCATTTCTTCAAATGAAGAAGAGATCTGAGTTCTTCATGCCTTCAATATGTACTTACATTCCAGGAATTTAACTATCCATAAGGTATTTAAATCCTGTATTCATGATATTGTTATAATTGCCCTGAGTCAACTAATTGACAAAGGAAAATGCTATGCTTAAAAGCTCAGTTCTCAGTGTAATTATTTTTCTCTCCCCACATATAATCATCCTTTAAATATAAAAGCTGTTATAGAGATTCAGTTTCCAGCAAACTTGATCTCACGTTGAGGCCCTTGATTTTATGTGGTGCTTCAGATCAGCTTTTTTGTCAAGGGTCACACATTCATTCCAGCATCACTTAACTCTTTAGCTCTTAGTCTCCGTCCAGCACTAGGGTAGACCCTGGAGATGCATAAGCAAGCTAGAGACAGTATCCTTATTCTCATGGAGCTAAACACTAGAGAAGTATTGGTGTATTCTTTGGAGTATATAATGCCCTTTCCGGCTATGGAGTCTGCTTGTCTTTATGGATTCACCTCTTCCTGGAAGCCACTTTGAGTTGGCAGAAACACTCTGTCTGCCTCAGGAGATAGCGGGACTTATTTATTGATAAATTGGGGAAGAATGGCTATAAATGCTTCCATCAGCTCTGTCCTTCCTCTTGGGAATGAGATGCATCAGGGAGCATTTAGCCTGCGAGGCTTCTCTGTTGCTCCTCAGGGATGCTTCCCTGTAGGAGAGAGATCTACCTGGGTCTGGGGTGGCCTCTTCCTCCCTGGGTCAGTATGCCTAGTTCTGGGGTTCAGCTAGTGGGTATCTTGGCTCTGTCACGGTTATACCCTCCATCACAGCCTCTATTGGTAATAAAGGAGATGCTTGGTTCTCATCTGTCTCAGTCTTTGTTGCATTAGCAGGGAAGAGGGGTGTTATTCATTGTGGCTGATTTAAAGCTGCAAAACCGTTGAGCTTTCTGTATCCCTTTCTTGTCTGGCTCCTAATTCACTTATCCTTTGCCCATAATTAGCACTCATTATGCACTGTCCTGTTCTTTAATTGTTACCATGGCTATGGCTTTTTCTTGATGTTTTTGTGAGTCTATCGTGTTTATAGCCTATGTCTTTTAGGTCCTACTTATAAGTAGAAAAAGAACAGGAAGTGACCTCCCCAAAAATAGACACGCAGTCAACATCACAAACCCCAAGAGGGCAGGTTCTGGAACCAGCAGATTCTAGCTTTGCAACATTAGCTCTATAACTTCACCCACATTACTTAACCTCAGTTTCTTCCTCTGGAAAATGGGGAAAATAATGATACCCTTCTCGTATTATCACACATCAAGTTCCTGACACAGAGTACACACTGAATGTATGTGTGCTGTATTACAAAAAGGAATTAAAACAGATGGTTCTACCTACCTTAGAAAGAGAATTAATACATGGAATACTATGCAGCCATGAAAAAGGATGAGTTTGCGTCCTTTGTAGGGACATGGATGCAGCTGGAAACCATCATTCTTAGCAAACTATCACAAGAAGAGAAAACCAAACACCGCATGTTCTCACTCATAGGTGGGAACTGAACAATGAGCTCACTTGGACTCGGGAAGGGGAACATCACACAATGGGGCCTATCATGGGGAGGGGGGGAGGGGGGAAGGATTGCATTGGGGAGTTATACCTGATATAAATGATGAATTGATGGGTGCTGACGAGTTGATGGGTGCAGCACACCAACATGGCATATATATACATATGTAACAAACCTGCACGTTATGCACATGTACCCTAGAACTTAAAGTATAATAAAAATAAATAAAAAAAGAATTAATACAGAAAAAAAAAGCTCCTCAACTCTCTAAGTTGTACTCTGAATGAATGACCTCTGTATTGCAGACTCTGTAAGGCAGCAGTCTCCAACCTTGTTAGCACCAGAGACTGGTTTCGAGGAAGACAATTTTTCCACAGACCTGGGTGGGGTGGAGGATGGTTTGGGGATTATTCAAGCTGATTACATTTACCATTATATTCTCATAAATGAGCGCACAACCTAGGTCTCTCGCATGCATGGTTCACAGTTGGGTTCTGGCTCCTATGAGAATCTAATGCCGCCGCTGACCTGACAGGAAACAGAACTCAGGACAACAGTGCTGGCTTGCCTTACCTCCTGCTGTTCTGCCCAGATCCTGACAGGCCACAGACCAGTATTGGTCCACAACCTGGGGGTTGGGAACACCTGCTTTAAGGGAACAGTTCTTGAGAACAAACAACATCTGCTCCAGAGGTCACTGATGCTTGAAAATCATAGTGAAAGAAGAATGTTCTCAAAGAACAAGATTTTGGGGTCAGATATTGCTATGTTTGAATCTCTTTCCTTCAAATCCACTTACATATCCTCCCTGAACCTCATTTTTTAAATAAAATAATACAATGATATTTACATATAATAGAATATTTTGAGATTTAGGTTAAATGTGCAGTCGAAAGTCACTAATAGTATATGGCATATGGCATATTGTACATCAATATATTATATTGTATATCAATATATGTTGTATTCAATATTGTTCATTATTCATTATTCAATATGTATTCACATTGTACCTCAATATATGTTGAATAACTGAATCCAGAGAATATTCCTTCTGCCACTGGTTTCAAATAGTGCCATTACCCAGAGCTATGGATGTTTCCTGAGTTGACTTGTATTTACCTGCAAAGCAAGTGACCTTGAACAAGCAGAGCAAGAGGAAGAGGCCCTCAATGGAAAACCAAACAATTGGTCCATTTTTGTTTAAATGATCAAGGCTGGGAGGTGTTCCTTGTGCAGAGCACATTATTTTATTTCTGTTTTTGATAGCTATATCCCATTCACAGGGGTGACATGCCATTCATAATGCAGCAGTAGAAAGTCCCCATGGTTTCTCTTTCATCATTCACTTTTGATGTCGGCAGAATAATGGCCCCCACAAAGACATACACATCTGGATCCCCAGAACCTACAAAATGTTACTTTACATGGTTTTATGGATTGATCTGTATGCTGCCAAAATTAATATGTTGAAGTTGTGGCCCAAAATACCACAAAATGTGACTAACTTTGGAGATAGGTGTTTTCAGAGGTAATCAAGTTAAGATGAGGTTGTTAGGGTAGACACTAATTTAATATAACTTGTGTTCTCATAAAAAGGAAAATTTTTGACACAGAGATAAGGACAAAGGAAAGACGATGTGAAGATGGGCAGAAGTCAGCCATCTACAAGCCACAGGGAGAGACATGGAACAGATTCACCCTCACAGTCCTCAGATGGAACCAACCCCACTGACACTTTGCTCTTGGACTTCTAGTCTCCAGAACTGAGAGATAATGTATTTCTGTTGCTTAAGTCATCCGATCTGTGACACTGTGTTTATGGTAGCCCTAGCAGACTAATACAGTCCCACAAAGATTTGGTTGTTGCTTTGCAAGAGAATATATAATTCCTGGTTATTCCTGGAAATAAGGGCATTGACTTTATAAAGCTACAAGTATACCCCAGTATTCTGTTTCTGGTTTTTGCTTACTTTCATATATGCTACCTTTTCATTCCAAGGTGAAACCATAGTGCATTTTAAATGATGTTTTAAAGAGCAATTATACTCACCATACATACTTCGAATAACACTGATTTCTCAATTGAAGTAATGGTAGCATGAGTGTGTTAGTTAACTTTTTCTGAATAACAAATTACCTCCAAAGTTCATGCCTTCAAGCAACACATATTCATTCTTTCACAGCTTCTTTGGGTCAGGAGTCTTGCCATAGCTTAGCTGAGTCCTCTGGCTCCTGGAGTCCCAGGCTGTAACCAAGGTAGTAGCCAGGACTACAGTCATGTCTGGGCTCGCCAGGGAAGGATCTGCCTCCAAGCTAACTAGTGTGGCTTTTGATAGAATGTATTTCTATGCAGGTTGTTGGACTGAGTTTCTTGCTGGCTATTCCAGAGGTTCCCTTAGCATCTCGTCGTGTGGCCTCTGTTCATACGGGCTTCATCAAAGTGAGCAGGTAAGATAGCAAAAGAGAATGCCCAAGATAGAAGCCATAGTCTTTTTGTAATCTAATCTTAGAAGTGATAGCCTGTTATATTTGCTATATTCTGTTTGTTAGAAACAAGTTTCTAAGGCCGGGTGTGGTGGCTCACGTCTGTAATCCCAGCATTTTGGGAGGCCGAGATAGGCAGATCACTTGAGGTCAGGAGTTCGAGCCCAGTTTGGCCAACATGTCACATGTTTAGTAGTTTGTCTCTACTAAAAATACAAAGCCGAGTGGGTGGCGCAGGCCTGTAATCCCAGCTACTAGAGAGGCTAAGGCAGGAGAAGCACTTATACCTGGGTGGCAGAGGTTGCCGTGAGCCGAGATTGCACCACTGCACTCCAGCCTGGGCGACAGAGTGAGACTCTGTCTCAAAAAACAAACAAACAAAAAACCAAGTTACTAGGTTCATCTCATACTCGAGGGAAGAGTTTACTCAAGAGCATAAATACCAGGAGGTTAGGATCACTGGCGGCCAGCTTAGAGTCTGCCTACCAATAGGAGCAAGGCCATCAATGTCAGGCAGTGACATCAACATCATGTAGACTGCTTGACCAACAACAGTGCTAAAACGCCATCAATCTTGAGATAATCTTCATTTCATGAATATTAAAATGTTAAAATTCATTTTAAAGTAAAGAAAAAATGTTATTTTTTAACATTTGAAACAGCATCCTGAAGTCATGTTTTAGAACATTTTCTCATCATTTTTTGTGTGACTTTTATATTATCTTTTATATTATACATTATAATAGGGAATAAAGAAAGTAAAATAACTCCAAATCAAATTTTGAGCACTTACCAATTATTAAATCATTTAAACAGTCAGGAAATGGATACTACTGTGTTCTAGAAATGGGTACCAACTCTCAAAATGTTTGACATACTTATGGAAATAACATGGCTTTAATGGAAGGGCTTAAGGGAGTTCTGCTTCTAGCTGGCTGATCAGAAAAGGGGAAGCTTCAGAAGGGAAATGGGATCTGTACACGCATCCAGGAAGCACAGGTTTAGTTTCAATGGAGAAGTTTCGAATAGCAGAATTCTCCACTGAACTTGCTGAAAGCACGACGGGAGAAAGAAGCATTTGCAGGCCCAGATGATACCCGAGAGGACTCTGCATTGCTTTTCAACCTCCACATGTCAGCACTCAAGGATGAAGCTGAATTTTTAAAATTTACTTTTGCATTTGTTTTATTGTATATTACTACCTGTTCACTATAGCTAATCGGGAAATTTACAAAAATTAGAAATAATACTCCTCTTTCCCCAAAGTCACCACTATCCTGAATTTTAAAACTAGAGCTTACTTTTTCAATCTTTGACACTTTATTTCACTACCGTCATATAGCATCCTTCTGTGTCTCAGTCCTTTTTCTGACGTTGTTATGAAGTTCATCCATGTTGTTGCATGGGCTAAGGCTCATTTGTATTGCTGAATAATGTCATATTGTATGAATATACTAAATATTCTTAGTCATCCTTCTGTTGAGGGTATTTGTGCTGTTTCCAGTTAGGACTTTCACAAATCATCGTTTCATGCGCATTCTTTGTGATGGTTAATATTAGGTGTCAACTTGATTAGATTGCGGGCTGCCTAGATGGCTGGTCATTGTTTCTGGGTATGTCTATGAAGGTGTTGCCAGAGGAGATTGACATTTGAGTCAGTGGACTGAGAGAGGAAGACCTCATGTTCCTCAATGTGGGTGGGAACAATCCAATCCACTGCCAGCAGTCCTCTCTCAGACAAAAACAAAGTAGGTGGAGGAAGGTGGGATTAGCTGGCTTGCTGAGTCTTCTGGCTTTCATCTTTCTCCTGTGCTGGATGGTTTTTGCCCTTGGACATCAGACTCCAAGTTCTTCTGCCACTGGAGTCTTGGACTTACAGCAATGATTTTGCTGGTGGCTTTTGGACCTTTGGCCTCAGATTGAAAACTGCACTGTCAACTTCTTTGGTTTTGAGGCTTTTGGACTCAGACTGAGCCACTACTGGCTTCTTTCTTCCTCAGCTTGCAGAAGTCATATCATGGACTTTACCTTGTGATCGTGTGAGCCAATTCTTCCTAATAAACTCTCTTTCATCTATACATATATACCATTAGTTCTGTTCCTCCAGAGAACCCTGACTAATACACTCATATATATGCTCTTTGGTACACGATTTCTAGCATATGTTTGGTGTAAACCTAAGAGTAAGATTATCACATCACAGGACTTTCACATGCCCAACTTAAGTGGTTAATGTTGAACTGCTTTCCAAAGAAGTGAGGCCAACTCATACCCTACCAGTCATGTTTCTCTGCTTTTTCTCAAAGGTTTTGGTAGTATCAGTCCTTGCAATATTAGCCATTTTTGTTGAGTGGGTAGTCGTGTGTCATTTTGGTTTTCACTGGATTTTGTGATGACAAATGAAGTTGAACACTTTTACTTAGCTATACTTTTAGTTTAGTTTACTTTTAATTAGTTACAGTGTTTAATGGCTATTCAGATCTCTTCTTTCATGATGTGCCTATTCTTGTCTTTCGCCTATTGTTTCCTATTGACTTGTTTGTATTTTTATTACTGATTTCTAAAAAGTCTCTGTATATTTGGGATAGGTGGCTGTGACTCAATTTTTTAATGTATAAAATAGAAACAACAATGCTCCCCACATAGGATATTGTTATGAGGAGTGTATGAGTTAGTACCCAGAAAAGCTGCAAGCCAAATGTGGCACAGAGTAAGTGCTCAGCGTTATTGTGATTAGCCGAAAGTACGTTGCTAGCAACTGTGGACACAGAAATCCAAAGAGGCCTTCTAACTTCCATTCAACATATTTTGCCTTGCACAACAACTTTACCAATCCACAAGTGCTGAAACTCACTATGCTGGCCCCTAATTGTGCCCCAGTACTAGCCTTAGTGGGAAATACTGTGATAATTTTGTTATGATCCCAACACTAATTTTTAAAATTGTATTTTTCCTTGGAGAAGAAGAAGGCAGTTTTCAAGCTGAAAATGAATAGGGAAGCACTTATTCTCACAGGCACTGCATGGTACAGTTGGCATTCAGCGTGTTCATTGTAAAAGTTTTAAAAGAATAGCTTTGCAGCAGGAGAAAGAGGAAGACGACGACAACAACAACAACAACAACAAAAGTAAAAACTACTCCCTGAATGCAGAAATAAAATATATTAAAAATTAAAGGGTGCACAATGTGAGCAATTAAGTGTTTTAGGCCAAGTGCCCATTCTTGTCTCATCCAAAGTCCCTTGGTTCACTGGCCACAGTTAAGAAAAATGGTACAATTTTTATCTTCCACCCTAGTGAAAATTATTTTGCTCCCAGTATCCAGACAATAAAAATTTCCTATATTTAATCAGCATGGTTTTTCTTCTATCTTCGGAACTTTCACAGATACAATTTTGTGGGGAGGATGGAAAAACCATAATTTAGGCCTTTGAAACCAAAAATGACAGAAAAATCTTTGATGTATTATTCCTCATGGACAACAGCTCTTAATATCTTCCTTCTAGGTTTCTTAATTAAATTCAGCTTCTTATATTTTTCTTTTGATTCACCCACTTTCGTTCCCAGATTAACCTAGATCTTCATAGCTATAATTTCTCAACTGTTAAATTTCATTTGCCTCATTTAAATTTCTGTAGATTTCTCTCCCCAAGTGGAAAGTTCGATTGTTCACTCTTTCACCTTTCTCTCCAGCCAATAAAACTATCCTGCTTAGACCAGTGCTAACTCATTTATAAACATTCACATTAAAATGTATGACTCTGTATAATGCATATATGTGTGAATATAGTGACTTTAGAAAGCGACAGTGATAGTCCTAGCCTGTGAAGAATGGCCACCATCTTCGAAGATCCTTCTGAAGTGTTATCTTTTCCACACAATCTCTGATTTCTTCTGGGTAAAAGGACTAGTTTTCTCTTTCACCTCCCCCAGCGTGTCTCCAAGGGCATTATAGTTGATTAGTTCATTTTTTCCTGATCATCTGCTCCCGCGTCTCCATAGAGGAGGAGACATACCTGCATCTTGCTGTATGACTTTCAGTGGCCCCCTGTGCTTTTCTGTCACTGGTGCCAGGCTTGGCCAAGTGACATTCTTCAGTCAATGGAGGGTGAGCAGATTAGCCCCTTCTGAGAGGACGTTTCCAAAGGCATTATAAGTTTTCACCAGCTTCATTGCTCTTTTCCTGTGCCAATTTTCTGCTGTTTGGTCCCCAGAATGAGAAGGCACGTAGAACCATGGGACCTGAGCTGTGGCCTCCTACGTGTGACATGAGCAAGAAAGAAATATCTGAGGTTTGGGGGTTGTTGGTTACTTCAGCATTTAGCATTTTTAGTCTTGTATTGAAATTGTTTGCTTGTCTTATTCAAGGTGCATTCAGGAAATGCATCTTCTCTGTTGGGTGTCTGCATAGTTTGGAGCTTGGCAGTCTGGGAGCTAATAAATGTTTGTGGAATAAGTGAATGACTCAGTGAAGACCTCCAATAAGAAGCATATATTATCTGCTATGGCAATTGTGCTGACTGGAGAATGTTTCTTCCGCTGAGCAGAAATTGAATCCTCCCGTATTTCCACTATAGGTTTTTGTTATATCCCTTAGGCTCATATAAAACCATCCAATATCTCATCCATATGACAGCCCTCTAGTGCCTGACAGCCGTGCTACTATTCAGCTTAGGATTTTGTCTTTGCAGAATAGGTATTCCCAGTCGTTATCCATTTTATTATCTCCCATGGTTTTAATGTCCTTGGTTTCCTGGGGGTCCTCTTTGCAGGTGCTCTTGATGCATGTCTCTCTTAGCACATGAGATCTGCCATTAGCATCATTCTCCATGTGTGGTCAGGGTAGCACAGAGTGAGGAAGGCGTGTCTCCTCTCTCTGTCTAGACCAATTATACTGAGTCTAACACAGCCTCCAGTTGCCTTCACTGGTCTTGGCAGTCGCATCATGCTGCTGACACATGTTGAGTCAACCAAATCCCTTGTCTTGTCCACGAGGCTTTATTGCCAAGCCCTGCTGCAACTTGTGCAGGTGGTTTAGGGAACCCAAATGTAGATCTTTATACTTTTCCCTGTTTGCTTACTCCCCTCATTTAATCTAGTTAGTGATTTCTGTCTACAGTGTTTGGGGAAATGAAGGCTTTGGTTTCTGGGAAAGGAAATGCAGCAGGTAGTCCACAGAAAGGAGAAACAACTGTGTCTCATTAACCCTGGTATGACTAGAGAGCTCCATTTTCAGGTTTGGCAGCCTATACTTCACTATGAGAGGTAGCTCATCTCTAGTCTTTGGTTTCTCAAGGAGAACAGAAGAGCAGCATCAATAGCACACACCAACAAGAAACTCTATGTGTGATATACAGACTGACTGTAAGGTACTCCCCATGACCCCCGTCTCCCAGTAATCATGCTCTTTGATAATCCCCTTGGCCTGAGTATGGACATGTCCTGTAACTTGCTTCTAATCAATAGAATATGGCAAAGCAGATGCGATATATGTGATTGCAGGTACATGATTATATTTGATGTGACTGTAACATTGCTTCCCTGCTGGCTGTGAGGAGCAAGCTTCCAGGCTGTGAACTGTCCCCAGGAGAGGTCACATAGTCAGAAACTGAGGGCAACTTCTAGCTGACAGCCAGTAAGAAGCCAAGGCCCTCTACCTGACAGCTTGCCAGAAACAGGATGCCATCAACAACCAAATGGACCTGGAAAAGCATGCTTTCCCAGTCCAACCTTGAAGTGAGGCTGCAGCACTGGCTGAAGCCTTGATTGCAGCTTCCAGATGAGATTCTGAGGCAGAGGATTCAACAAAGCTATACTTGACTCCTGGTCCATGGAAACTGTGATATAATATATGTGTGGTGTTTTATGCTGCTAACTTTGTTGTAAATTATTTATCAGCAATATGCAATTAAGTGGTAGAAACCAAATTCAACTGGAAGCCTATGACATCATGTAGCCAAAAATTTTTTTAAAAAATGCCCACTAACCTGCTGTCTCTTTTTGAATGGTTGCATTGACTTATAGAACTTCTGACAATTTCCATAGCCTACATCATGAGAATGTTAAAAGGCCACTTATCAGTAGTAGTAGTAGTAGAGCTGGGGTTTTTTTTGTTTGTTTGTTTTCTTGTTTTTTTTTTTTTTTTTTTTTTTTTGGCAGGGGAAAGGAGTTTCACTCTTGTTGCCCAGGCTGGAGTGCAATGGAGTGATCTCAGCTCACTGCAACCTCTGCTTTCCAGGTTCAAGTGATTCTCCTGCCTCAGCCTCCTGAGTAGCTGGGATTACAGGCATGCACCACCACACCCAGCTAATTTTGTATTTTTAGTAGAGACGAGGTTTCTCCATGTTGGTCAGGCTGGTCTCAAACTCTTGACCTCAGGTGATGCGCCCACCTTGGCCTCCCAAAGGGTTGGGATTACAGATGTGAGCCACCATGCCTGGCCAGTAGAGCTGTTTTCTAGTATTTCCCCAGACTAACTTTCTACTCACCCATCTTCTCCAATTGGCCAGTTCTCCTCTGTGCCTTCCTTTTGGACTTCTTGGTTCCATACCCAGCTGTGAATATTTGCTTCCTGCCCTCCAAGCCTTCTAACTTTGATTCATCACTGGAGCATGGTTTCCCAGTTTTGGTCACTTCCGTACTCTCACTGGGAAGTATTTTTACCTAGCTTCTGTTTTTTCTATATTTTCTAGGTCCAGTTCTCATAGACCTCCTGTTAAAGAAGAATCTAATGCTCTATGCTCCTTTAATGATAAAAAACGTGTATTGGGTAGTGTGAACTTCAGCAAAAGAATAGATGTGGGGGATGCCAAGGAAGACACCTCAAGCCATTTTGTTATTTCCATTGTGGTTCTTTTCATCTATGAGCATTATCGTCATCATCATCATACTAAAGCCCCGTGCACATATTATGTATGAAAAGGAAGTCGTGAGTACTATGGTTTGTAGATCCTGAAAAATTGCTTGATGCCATGAGGCTAGTTTGAATCCTGGTTTTCATTTCTAATGGTTCAGACACTGGACATGGGGGCCTGAGGGAGAAGCTGATGACTCACTTTTTCTGTTTGTCCAGTATGCTATTTTTGCATGCAGCTAAGTTTGCCAGAGAGAGAAAGGTCTTCTGGAGTCCCTCACTCCTAATGCATTTTAAATACTATACATAGAGAAGTAGAGAATCCAAGAGCTCACTTCCCACACACTGGGCCTGCTCTCTAAAACCAGAGGGATGTTTGAGTTTAGGTATGTGAGCCCTCCTCTTCCACTTGAGCTTTTAGGTTCAGGCTATTTCATTTAAGGTGTTACTGCTGAGGCATAATATATACTATGAACAATTTGAGTCATGCCCATGGATGTCCCTAGAATTATAGACAGATCAGAAATGGGACTGAGCTAAACTCTAATATAAACCTTTTACTTACAGAAAAATAGTAACTCAGAAAGGTTAAATGCCTAGACAGAATTTATGCAGTTAATTAATGATAGCATCCAGCCTTGATTTCAGACAAAGTAGCCATGGTGTTCTTTGAAAGGCCGTAAAGAAATTGAAGCTCAGAAAGGAAAGTCAGTCGCTCTCAGTTACTTGGAGGAGAGGTGAGTTCTAACTCAGGAGGCTGGGCCTGGGAGGGCAGACACTCGATCCGAGGAGAATGACTCTCCTTCTCCTCGTCTAGACTTTTAGGAGTCCAAATGATAGACAAAGATGAAAATAGCACCTGCCAAGTCAAGGGAGATCAGGACATAGGAAGAGAAGGAGTCAGGAATAATTCCCTTTCCTTAGGGTTCCCATATGGGTGGAGTGGGCCGCTTAGATGAAGTTTTGATTTTATGGGACTGTTTATTTCCTTGTTTCTGCTCTTCAGCATTTAGTAAAGGGCCTATTGATTTTCATTATTTTTAATTTCAGCCTTGCGTCAGTCTCAGCTGGACAATGGGGAGTTCATGGAAAGGGTTTTTTTTTTTTTTTCTGTCTGGGCCAGAATGTTTGAATTTACTGCCCTCTGAGGCCAGCAGGATGGTGATAGTGGAACCAGAGAAGGAGGCAAAGCAAGAGAGGATCTGAAAACAAGGTCGGAGCTCCAGAACCAGGTGCTTCTTCCTCCAGGATATTCTCTTTCCAGTGCCAGCCTCAAAGGGATTGATTTTTATTTTCACTCCAAATCCATTTAGGCCCTGTGTCAAAGGCCTCCTTTCTCATCAAGTCTCCACAATTTGCCATCTACCCCTTCAATGCTGTCTTCTGTCTTCTGTAGCCCCTTAACTGGACGGTCACTCCTATGCTTGTAGTTTGGCTTGTATCCAAATTAGTTATGAATAGTTCTGTCCATCCCACAAGACTGTAATTCTTCCCATGGCAAGGAAAGCATCATTTTTACTTTAAACCAATCCTCTCCTCTAGCCCCTGCTCCAATAGACACCTGATAGACCCTGCTAGGTATCTATTACATACCTGCATCAAGTAACTAATTGTATAGTAGTGTTTTCCACATTTTTATCATGATAAGCATTATGTGGTAGAACTTGTTACAAAAATTTTCTCAGATCCCACCCTGACCCTCTGTATTGGAATCTCCAGGGGCAAAAACTAGGAAACTTTTTTTTTTTTTTTTTTTTTTTTTTGAGATGGAGTCTCACTCTGTTGCCCAGGCTCAAGTCCTGAGTCAGATCTTGGCTCAGTGCAACCTTCATCTCCCGGGTTCATGCAGTTCTCTGCCTCAGCCTCCTGAGTAGCTGGGATTACAGGTGCCCACCACCACACCCGGCTAATTTTTGTATTTTTAGTAGAGATAGGTTTTCACCATCTTGGCCAGGTTGGTCTCGAACTCCTGAATTCATGATCTACCCACCTCGGCTTCCCAAAGTGCTGGATTACAGACATGACCCACAGCGCCCGGCCAGGAAGCTAAATTTTTAACCAGAGTTGCAAGTGAATCTTCTCAGTGAAGTTTAGGGAACTCTCTTCTAGAAGGTAAGAAGGAGAGATGGCTCTATGCTGGGGTGGCCTTTTTGTGTCAAATATATTGGAGATGAGTATTGCGGAGTCAGAGGCTGCCAGAAGGACACATTATTACCAAACTGCTCATTCTTTCTGTTCCCCTGAAGTGAGCTACGTGAAGCCCTGCAAAGTCGCTCAGGAGCTGCATAAAATGTCTCTCCTGGCATCCTCATTTGCCCTTGCCATTGCTTTCAGAAACATGCCGTTTTTACAGTCTCTCAGTCCTTGTCTTCACTTCCTGGTCCCCCGAGTCTGTGTGTGATGCTAAAGTGAGAATGTCCTTGAATGTTCTTGATCTCGATGTGTCGGCCACTCTCTGAAGCCTTCTGTCTGCTCCCCACCCTCCCGGGCAATTCCACATGTGTGACCTCTACTTCTTCCCATTTCTCTCTCTCTCTCTCTCTCTCTGTTCTTTCCTTTATTTTTTTATTTTTTATTTTTTATTTTTTTTACTAACTCCCCTCATCCTCCATGTCTCTGCTTTCCCCCTGTGCAATCAGTCCTGTGCAGAAAGTTTTTACTCGTGTAGTGGTTTCCCATTGCTCTAAAGTCCAAATTTCTAAATGAGGCCCCGTTCTGCCTGCCTGATTCAGACAGAGGCTTCTTTACAAGCAACAAAGATGGACTCAGTAAAAAGACAGATTATTGGAAAGGTTCTTGGGGATCTATAGAAGGAACAAGAAGCCGGAGGACCAGACTTAGGAATGGGGAATCAACAGGGGAGCTGATCATCGAAGATTGCAGCAGGGGTCACAACAGAAGCATGAGCTGGCTGCTGAGGCCTCCGCATTATTGGGCCACTGTCTCAGGACACAAACCCCATAATTAATTGACAACTGGATAAGCCCAATTCATGTGCCAACTTCCCGTTGACCCAGAACAGGGTAGGAAGAGCTGCACTTGCTTTTTCTTTTTAAGTTATAGACAGGAGCGTTTCACCAAGACTTCACTAAGAGGAGTTTCTCAAAAGGGAGAAAGTGGGATAATAGAAAAAGAAGCTTGGTTGTCAAATAACTTAAAATTGATGTGTCTTCTATGACAATGCTCCAGCCTTAAAAAAATGGAAGTGTTTGGAGAAAAATATAAATTACACAAAACTCAAAGACTTTTTAAAAATTAATGTATTAGTCTGGTCTCATGCTGCTAAGAAAGACATATCTGAGACTGGGTAATTTACAAAGGAAAGAGGCTTAATGGACTCACAGTTCTACATGGCTGGGGAAGCCTCACAATCATGTCAGAAGGCAAAGGAGAAGCAGAGCCATGTCTTGCATGGCAGCAGATAAGAGAAGTGCTGAACAAAATGGGGAAAAATCTCTTATAAAACCATGAGATCTCGTGAGACTTGTTCACTATCATGAAAACACTATGGGAGAAACCACTCCATGATTCAGTTATCTCCACTAAGTCATGCCCTGCATGGGGATTATTACAATTCAAGGTGAGATTTGGGTGGGGACACAGTCAAATCATATCGATTAATGCACCAAGTGGCCTTATCTTCCTCTCTTTCCGTCTTTTTGCTCTTCCTCCTCCCATTCCCTCTTTTTCTCTTGTCTCTCGTTGCCTCTTATTCTCCTTTCTCCCTCTCATTTTACTGGCAGTTATGTTCTTTTGCTCAGTATTAGGAAAGTTCCAGATGAACTCAGAGGAGGAAGTGGAAAAGTAAGATTCTAAATTGTGAGAAAAGAAATTGGGATGAGGTGTGTCCATGGGAGTTAATGAATTAAAACCACTGACAGTTTATCATCTTACTTTAGCATTGATTTGGGGTTCCTCTTTCCAACCCACAGCACACAGATGTTCATTTAAAATAGGCCCTTAGAGTTTGAGGGTCCTTCTAACATTTAACTCATAAAATTCCCTGCAGATATTTCTCTGTAAGAAAATAATCTAGAAAAATTGGGGAAAAGGATTACACAGAAAAATGCTCATTTCAGCTTTATTTATAACAGCCTTCAAATTGGAAACCACCTAAATGGGATGAATATCTCCATGGTATGCTCCCTTTATGGTATATTATGCTTACAAAGCATTTAAAACTTGGAAAATGTTTATTAAAAAGTGAAGTGAAAAAGTCAGTGCATAAAATGCTGCATAAAATATAATCACAATTACACAGAATAAGTTAAAAGAATAAAAACTTATCAAGTGAGGAAACACAGAAGTGAGACACAGCACTATTACAGGGATTGCTTTTAGATAATAGGATTCTTGGTGATTGATTTAAAAATATTTTGTTTTGTCAACTTTTGCATTTCTTTGAGTTTCAAAAATGTTCACATTGAGCACACTAAAACAACATGCATGTCTTTCTTTACACCAGAATAAAATCAACTTTTGTTAACAACCGAAGGAGAGAATGTCCTTGCTTAAACATGGACCCACAGCTTCCAGTTTTCACGGGATCTTCTGAGATAGCTGCTCTCTTGCTGAGGTCATCATAGTGTTCGTGTAACCAAATCCAGTAGGCACACCATGCCCTCATTTTCCTCAGCCCTCCAGCAGAATTTAATGTGGTTAATCAGTCTTTCTTGACACACTATCATTTTTTCCAGGAAACCTGCCTGCTTCTGTTGCCACCCTTGACCCTTGCCTCCTTCTCAGTTCTTGTTCATTTCTTCCTCTTGTACCAAAACTCTAAATGTTACACTCTCCTCCTAGTTATACTTGCTTTTGTCACCAAAGGTGTCCCATCCACTCCCCTCTATATTCAGACACCTTTTTGGTTTATGGATCTGCCTGTCTCTCCCTTGTAATCACCTGTCTAGCTGCTTCCTTGACGTCCTTGTTTGGATGTCCCCAAAATATTTCAAACTTATATCCAAAATGAAATTCTTCAAGGAAAGTCTATGACATAGAGACTGAATGAACGTCCATGTGTTAGGTGATGTAGTAAACATTGGTGTAATATAATTTTCTTATTTTTTCAATTTAAAAATGTGTGAAAATAGAAACTCTAATAGTTTCTTCCTGAATCGCAATGGATCATACTGCTTACTCCTTAAAATACAAATTACCTTCTTAAAGACCAGTGTTTGCATTGCCAAAATCGGAGACAAAAATTCCAGGCTCTAATAAGACTTGCAAAATAAAAGGATTTTTCTACTGTCATTTTATTTTATGTCTTATACAATGTGAAGCAACATTTATATAGTACTCACATTATTTACAATCCCCTGTATATGATGCTTTTTAGGTAAGGTCCTAGGCCATTTGAACACCACTCATCCGCTCCCACACCAATGTTTATAGGAGAAGGACACAGAAAGTTTTGACTATAACCGATGACTACATTAAAATATTTGGGGATTAAAAAAATCATTCCACTGAGTGATGAATAGAATTATTTTCTCATTGGATTGAGTTCAATGAAAGGAGCCCCCCATGATTTTTTTCTTAACCAATTAAACATGACAACATAATTTTCGGACAGGTTGTTGTTACAGGGACTTTGTGACATACCTATTCAAGTTCTAGACATTTGCACTATGTCTTCAAGGAGCTGAAACTATCTTGATGTATTTGTTAATTACATGTTTCTATTTCTTCCAAAAATAAAGGAAAACATAATTACATGCTGAGTGTTGTTCAGCTTTGGGGTTCTAAAAAGGTAATTTGAACCAGATTCCAGATTTCTGTAGTCTCTTATTACTCAAAATGTGTGGCATCAACTAGCAACATTGGCTTCACCTGGGGCTGTATTAGAAATCACATTCTCAGGCTGCACCCAGACCTGACGAATCAGAATCCACCTTTTGAACAAGATCCCTATGTGACTTGCTTGCACACTAAACTCTGAGAAGCTGTGATCTAGAACTGTAAGCCTTTTGAGTTCTTAAAATCTAGCTTCATATTGCTATCATTAACTCAAATTCTATGTATTATGATTCTGACTAGAATCATAGTAGCTTTTACTTAATAAAACATCAGACTGAGCACGGTGTAATCCTAAGCACTTTGAGAGTCCAAGGTGGGCGGATCATCAGGTCAAGAGATCAAGGCCATCCCGGCCAAGATGGTGAAACCCCGTCTCTACTAAAAATACAAAAATTACCTGGGCGTGCTGGCACACGCCTGTATTCTCAGCTACTTGGGAGAATAAGGCAGGAGAATTGCATAAACCCAGGAGGCGGAGGTTGTAGTGAACCAAGATCACGTCACTGCACTTCAGCCTGGCAACAGAGCGAGACTCCATCTCAACAAACAAACAAACAAACAAACAAAAACCCATAAGCTTAGAAATTAATAAATTCAGCAAAAAGAAAAATTATTTAAAATTAGAAAAAAGGTTTGAACAGATATTTCACTGAAGAAAACATATGATGGCAAAAGCAAGTGAAAATATGTACATCATTTTAGCCATTAGATGAATGCAAATTAAAACAACAATAAGATGACACTCCACAACTATTAGAATTGCAATAATAATACTATTAACCACAACAATTAACCACAACAATAATACCTAACAATATTAAGAGATGTTGAGGTTGTAGACTCTCTACTAGTCTAGTACTCTCATACATGGCAGGTGGAATTGCAAAATTGTATAGTCACTTTGGAAAACAGATTGGCAGTGTCTTTTTTAAAAACTTTTATTTTAGGTTCGGGATTACATGTGTAGGTTTATTGTATAGATAGACTCATGTCGTGGGGGTTTCTTGTGCAGATTATTTCATCACCCAGGTACTAAGCCTAGTACACAGTAGTCATTTTATCTGATCTTCTCCCTCCTCCTACCCTACACCCTCAAGTGGAACCCGGTGTCTGTTGTTCCCTTCCTTGTGTCCATGTGTTCTCATCATTTAACTCCCACTTATAAGTAAGAACATACTGTATTTGGCTTTCTATTCCTGCATTTGTTTGCTAAAGATAATAGCCTCTAGAGCCTCTAGCTCCATCCATGTTCCTGCAAAGGACATGATCTCATTCTTTTTTTATAACTGCATAGTATTCCATGTTATGTGTGTGTGTGTGTGTGTGTGTGTGTGTGTGTGTATAAATGTGGTATATATACATATCACATTTTCTTTATCCAGTCTACCAATGATAGGTATGTAGGTTGATTCCATGTTGCTATTGTGCAAGTGCTGCAATGAACATACATGTGTTCTTTTCAATAGAATGATTTATATTCTTTTGGTTATATACCCAGTAATGGGATTGCTGGGTGGAATATTCTGTTTTTAGCTCTTTGAGGAATTACCACACTGCTTTCCACAATAGTTGAGCAAATTTACATGCCCACCAACCGTATATATGTGTTTGCTTTTCTGCATAACCTTGCCAGCTTCTGTCATTTTTTGGCCTTTTAATTTTTTTGAGACAGAGTCTCACTCTGTCACCCAGGCTAGAGTACAGTGGCATGATCTTGGCTCACTGCAAGCTCTGCCTCCCGGGTTCAAGCAATTCTCATGCTTCAGCCTCCTGAGTAGCTGGGATTACAGGCACATGCCACCATGCCCTGCTAATTTTTGTATTTTTAGTAGAGATGGGTTTCACCACATTGGCCAGGCTGGTCTCGAACTCCTGACCTCAGATGATCCACCCAGCTCGGCCTCCCAAAGTGCTGGGATTATAGGCATAAGCCACTGCACCTGGCCCTTGACTTTCTAATAATATAGTTTGGTAATTTCTTATAAATGTAAACCATACTCATCATATGATTCCACAATCCTACGCATAGGTATTTATTCAAGCAAAGTGAATTTATGTCATACAAAAGCTCATAAATGTTTATAGCAGTTTCATTGGTAGTCACAGAAACCTGAAAACAACCCAAATGTTCTTTGACTAATGGATGGACAAACACTGGTGTATCCATATAATACAATACCATAGGACTATAAAAAAGAACAAATTACAGATACACACAAAAACGTGGAGGAATCCACAATACATTACACATTATACTAAATGAATAAAGCTACACATTTGTATGACATTCTGGAAAAGATAACGCTATGGGCATAAAGAGCTGACAGTAGTTGCCAGAGATTCAGGACAGGTGGAGATGGCGTATTTGAATATAAAGAAATAGTCTTTGTTGTGTATCACTGGAGTTACTCTGTATCCTGATTGAGAAAGTAGCTACATGACTCTAGACATTTGCCAAATCTTATAAAACAGTCTGGGTGCAGTGGCTCATGCCCGTAATCCCAGCACTTTGGGAGACTGAGGTGGGAGGATTCCTTGAGCCCAGTTAGAAATCATCTTATGCAACATAACAAGACCTCATCCCTGCTAAAATACAAACAAACAAACAAACAAAAAATTAGCCAGCCATGGTTAACTATGATTGGCACACACCTGTAGTCCAAGCTACATGGGAAGCTAAGTCAAGAGAATCACTTGAGCCCAGGAGTGTGAGACTATAGCGAGCCATGATTGTGGCCACTATACTCCAGCTTGAGCAACAGAGCGAGATCCTGTTTCAAACAAATAAACAAAAACTGTGTATCAGAAAAAGGAGGCTGGGCACAGTGGCTCACGCCTGTAATCCCGGCACTTAGAGAAGCTGAGGACAGAGGATGGTTAAAGCATAGGAGTTTGAGACCAGCCTGGGCAACGTGGGGAAACCCTGTCTCTACAAAAAATGCAAAATTATCCAGGCATAAAGGCACACACCTGTTAGTTCCAGCTACTGGGGTGGGAGAATTGCTTGAGCCCAGGAGTTGGAGGTTGCAGTGAGCTGAGAATATGCCATTGTATTCCAGTCCCAGTGACAAAGAAAGCCCCTGCCTCAAGAAGAAGAAGAAGAAGGAAGAAGAAGGAGAGAAGAAGAAGGAGAAGAAGGAGGAGGAGGAGCAGGACTAGGAGGAGGAGAAGGAGAGGAAGAGGACACTTTAATGTATGTAAACTAAAAGTAAATTTACAGGAATCATTTATTATTTGCAGTGCATGCTCTTTATTCTTGAGCCAAAGAGACATAGCTTAACCAAAGATTTGATCAGTGACGTCACATAATGGCAATTGTGACCACGAGTCTGTGGCCCTTTATCCCTTATCACCCTTCCAACCACATCGCTGTGATTGAGTACAGACTGCGTCCTTTGTTTGTTTTCATCCTCCCCCTTTGATTACTCTCTCTTTTCTGAGCTGCATTCTCCTTCCCTGTAAATAAAGTATGACCTGTAAAACACAAAAGGAAATGGAAGCATAAAAATTTGCATACTGTAATTAAACTGCTGTATCATGAGCTTTCTTTCTTTGGTTATGTTGGAATGAAAACAAAGGTATACCTCTGAATCAGAGTTTGGAGTGTTAACCCTGGAAACCGGAATGAATAAAATAGGCCAGGAAGCCTTGCGTGCCTTACAACGTTAATGCAGCCATGTGCTGTACTGTTTATGGGTAAAGCACCTGGCACTACAGTCCTTCTTGGACTGGCATTTATCTCAGGTAAGTGGGGCCTTTCTGGTTGAATCTCTTCCAGACAGGTGCGCAGGCAAAGATGATAGCCTGGCCCATGGCTGAATGGTTGCTTCTCATCCATGGAATTCCTTTTCATATCTGAAATGCTGCATAATGTGGTGAATAAAGCACTAAACTGGAAATCCAGGATATACAGTTTGTGAGGACTTGCCGACTGCACTTATATGATCATCTTAACAGCTTAATGCTTGAATTAATTCAATCGGTATCATGGTTGGTAATTTGTAATAAAAATTCTGACAACTTATACACGGTTTAAATTTATCAAGTGCTTTTATGCAGTTTAACTCTTTTAATCTTCAGGTTCGGATGGGGGAAAAAAACCTGGCTGAGTGAGGTTTGGTGTCCTGTTTCTTATAGGACAATTACCTCGTCTTTCCCTCCATATTCGTCCTGTGAAGACACTGTAACAAAGCAGATTTGATCTTGGATCTTTCAGGATCCTGAATCATAACATTCAAGACCTTTTTCTTTTTCATACTTAGTATTTTTTTTTAAGATTATAGATGAAGGTAAAGGTCACTCAGCCTGTTAATTGCGTCTTTAGAAAATTGAGCCATAAGCTTGTAAAACATAACTCCATGAAATTGGAATGTGTTGATGCTCATGACATGTATATAAGGGGATGAATTGCTTCATAGATATAGTGACAGGTGAGGGAGAATAAATAGAGGTGGTTTACGAGGTGGTTTGAATTCTTTAGGGTCAATAAAATGATTACAAAGTCATATTGGTCAATGAGACATAAAAAGAAACCAAAAATAAAATGGGGCACAATTACAGTTTGGGTGATGGGTTAAAGTCTAAGTTAGGCATATTGGAGTGGAAAAAATTAAAATGATTGATTAATCTTAAAGTTAAATTAGAAATGTAGTTGTGAACTTCATGACCTTGTATAGAAGTCATTTTTTTTTTTTTTTCAGTTCTTTCTGTCTTTCTGTCCCCCAGTGCTTATGGACAGTGGGTGGCCACATCTTATGCCCTAATGCTAGTTAGTTCTTGAACTACAGAGCACTAAGGCTCCTTGGAGAACAATTGATTCCATGCCTTGGGTGTCTTGGGATGACACAAAATTTGGATAGATTATGAGCTGAAGTGGCTGCCAGAAAACAAGGAAATTGTGGCAATGCGTAGAGTTGTACTGAAAGGACAAAAGAGATAGCTTAACAAGACCCCCACTAGTCAAGCTGCAACAATTTGAGCATCCAAAGAAAGAAACTATAACTAGTTGGAATGAATTGAGTCTATAAGAAAGCCATGACATTCAAAGAACAAATAAGTTCATTAAAATGTATAAGATGATAATTATGCTACAAAAAAGGGTGAATGCAATTTTTCAATAAGTAAAATTAGTAGGGGACTATTGGTATATATGTTTTGTTTCTCCAAGTACATGTTTATAGGTATTAATAAGTTGGTTTTAGGCTGGATGCGGTGGCTCACGCCTATAATCCCAGCACTTTGGGAGGTTGAGGTGGGCGGATCACGAGGTCAGGAGATGGAGATCATCCTGGCTAACACGGTGAAACCCCATCTCTACTAAAAATACAAAAAAAAATTAGCCGGGCATGGTGGTGGGCGCCTGTAGTCCCAGCTACTCGGGAGGCTGAGGCAGGAGAATGGCACGAACCCGGGTGGTGGAGCTTGCTGTGAGCCAAGATTGCGCCACTGCGTTCCAGTCTGGGTGACAGAGCTAGACTCCAGAAAAAAAAAAAAAAAGTTGTTTTTTCATTTTATTTTGTTTTTTACTTACCTCTGTGCATACTAGGGAAGGGGAAGCAAAAAGCATCTGAAAGGAGGGAGAAATTACACTAAGAACAGCTAGGGACCATCACCTCAAGGAGCCATAGAAAGGAATCAGGTGGATAGGGTATAAATGGGTTTGCTACATGATGGACTTGTCAAAATTTAGGATAAAGACTGACAGATCAACTCAGCCTTGTATCTCCTAGCAAATAAAACCTATGGAAGACTCAAACAATTTTACAGAGATACAAAAGTTACACAATGACTTAAGTTATACATTGAGGCTAAACATCATGTATTAGTTAGCTAGGGTTGCTGTAACAAAAATACCACATAGTGGGCAGTTTAAAAACTTGAAATTGATTTTCTCCACTTCTGGAGGCTGGAAATCTGAGATCAAAGTGTCAGCAGGGTTGGTTCCTTCTGGGTGCTATGAGGAAGGATGTGTTTCAGGTGTCTCTCCTTGGCTTGTAGGTTGCCTTGGCCTCCCTTTGTCTTCACGAGATTTCCCTCTGTGCATGTCTGTGTTCAAATTTTCTTTTCTTATAAAGACACTACTCATTAGACTAGGGCCCATCTTAATGATGTTATATAATTTAATTACTTCTTTAAAGATTCTATCTCAAATTATGGTTACATTCTGAAGTACTGGGGATTATAACTTCAAATACGGATTTTGGGAGGACACCAGTCAGCCCATAACATACCCCATGACACCCATGTAGTGAAGAAAGAGAGAGAGAGACATCAGGTTGGACAAAAAAGCATGGCTATGAATGTTCTCATTGGCACAATCTGTCAATCTTCATCGTAAGAGAAAACTAGGTAATAAATACCTGCTAGCATTTAACTCACTGTGGAAGTCTCAGCTGGGTTCTTTGGTCTGATTAATAGTTGATTGATAATGCAACCATTTCAATTGATTTGCAGTAATTTTTTTGATGTTTGAGAGGTCATTGTAATCTATAAAATGCATTAAATGTATTAACTGACACAAATAATGAAGAAATTGATTAAGTCTATAACATTGACAGTTTTCTGATAGGTTGTGTACAGATATAAATATACATTTTATAATTATTGATATAATTTACGACTATCTTATCTGTTTTGAACTACCTAAGAAAATGTAGCTCTCTTAGACTGTTCAGGCTGCTATAACAAAAAGACCATGAACAGAGAGGCTTATAAACAACAAACATTTATTTCTCATTATGTTTTCCCATGTCCTTCCCTTAACTCTTGTTGATATTCCCTCATGCAACATTATGCCCACATTTTCTCAGAGGTGAGCAAAGCATGGATCTATCCACAAAGAAGACCTTTATAATAAAGCCACAGCATGTCCTTGGACCCAGAGCTCACTGTTTATGGTAAAATTGATTCATTAAATATAATTCATTAAAAGAGGCTCATAATTTGAGGTATTACTAGAGTAATTCAGTGGAATTTGCCTTTGAAAATAGGACTGTATGGGAGGCCAACTCTTAGCCTGAAGGAATTACCTGAGAACAAGACATGACTTCAAATCTACTTTACTAAACAACTCTATTCATGTGACCTAGAGTGTCCTATATATCAAGTCTGTGACCTAAGTCAAGGCATCACTTAATGGGAACCTTGCCCATAGAAATTAATGTCAGTAATCATTATCTTTTGAATATCTTCTGTAGTGCTATTTGATACTTTGTGTACAGCAATCATGGACTATTTCATCTAACTCACAGTATACATATTACTTTCCCAAAGATAAAATAAGAAATTTAATAATACTAATCAGGACTCTAAAAGAGGGACAGAGCAAGATAGCCAAATAGAATCCTCCACCAATTGTTTCCGCTGCAGGAACACCAAATTTGACAAATATCTGTGCAAGAAAATAACCTTCACAAGAACCAAAAATCAGATACTAGCTCAGCCACAAGTGGGGTAGAGCACCAAGCAGCCTCTTGAGATCCCCACTTCCAGGCCTGGTGGTTGGAAGTCATTTCTGGACCTACCCTGTTCCCAAAAGGAGTCCTCTGTCTTGAATGGTGAGTCCCAGGCCTAGCAGCCTTTACCACAAGGTGAAGAGTCCTTGAACCTGAAGTGAACACCAGGGGTAGCCTGACAGTACTCTTTGTGCACCTGCGGTGGTGGCGGCCACAGAGAAAGGCTCCTCTGCCTGTGCAAAGGAGAGAAAAGAATGGGAAAGTCTTTGTCTCGTGGTGTCAGTTCCAGCTTAGTCATAGTAGTATAGGGCACCAGGTAGATTTCTAAGGTTTTTTACTCCAGTCTTTGGTTCCCAGATGGCATCTCTTGACCCACTTGGGACGTGGGGTAACTCGCTGCCCTAAATGGAAGGACACAGACATGGCTGGTATCACCACCTGCTGATTGTAGAGCCCTAGGGCCTGGAGTGAACATAAGCTGTATAGTCAGGGAGTGGTTCCAGCAGGTCTTGGGCAAGATCCAGTGCTGTGCTGACTTCAGGTCTGACTCGGCACAATTCAAGTGGTGGTGGCCACAGGGGAACTTGTGTCCCCCCACCCAACCTCAGCACAGGGAGAGAGACTCTGTTTAGGAGAAAGTAAGGGAAGAGAACAAGAGTATCTGTCCTGTAATCCAGAGAATTCTTCCAGATGTTTTCCAAGACTACCAAGGCAGTACCTTTACAGTTCTGCAAGAAACACTGCATTACTGGGCTTGGGGTACCCTCTAATAGAGATACAGTTTAGATCATGATACTCAAGTCCCTTTGAATACCTGGAAAGCCTTCCCAAGAAAGATGGGTACAAACAAGCCAAGACTGCAAAGACTGCGATAAATACTGAACTCCTCCTTGCAGACACGGACAAACATCTAAAAGTATCAAGGCTATCCAGGAAAACATGAGCTTACCAAACAAATAAAATAATGCCCCAGGAACCAATCCTGGAGAAACAGAGATATGCAACCTTTCAGAAAGAGAATTCAAAATAGCTGTTTTGAGGAAACTCAACAGAAACTCAATATAACAGAGAGAAAGAATTCCAAAATCTCTCAGATAAATTTAACTAAGATATTGAGATAACAAAAAAGAATCAAGTGGAAATTCTGGAGTTGAAAAATGCAATTGACATACTGAAGAATGTATCAGTGTCTCTTAATAGCAGAATTGATCAAGCAGAAGAAAGAATTAGTGAACTTGAAAACAGGCCATTTGAAAATAGAGAGTCAAAGGAGACAAAAGAAAAAAGAGTAAAAACCGGTGGGCTACAAGATCTATACAATAGCCCCAAAAGGGCAAATCTAAGAGATTTTTTGGCCTTAAAGAGGAGGTAGAGGAAGAGACAGAGGAGAAAGTTTATTCAGCCGGGCATAATAACAGAGAACTTCTTAAACCTAGAGAAAAATATCAACATTCAAGTATAAGAAGGTTATATAAAACCAAAGAAGACTACCTCAAAGCATTTAATAATCAAAGTCCCAAAGGTCAATAATTTTTTTTAAAAAAAGAGATCTTAAAAGCAGCAAGGGAAAAGACACAAATAAAATACAATGGAGCTTTAATACACCTGGGAGTACTTTCACCACTGTTGCTCAACATAGTTGAGCTTGCTCTACAACTGAAAGTACTAGCTAGAGCAATCAAAGAAGAGAAAGAAGTAAAGGACATTCAAATTGAATAGAAAGAAGTCAAATTATTCTGGTTTGCAGATGACATGATCTCATATTTGAAAAAACCTAAAGACTCCACCAAAAAACTATTAAAAGTGATAAACAAATATAGTACAGTTGCAGGATACCAAATCAACATACAAAAATCAGTGGCATTTCAATATTCCAACAGCAAACAATCTGAAAAATAAATCAAGAAAAGAATTTCATTTACAATAGGTACAAATAAAATTAAGTACCTAGGAATTTGCTTAACTAAAGAAGTGGAAACTCTTTACAGTGAAAACTATAAAACATTGATGTAAGAAATTAAAGAGGACACAAAATTTCTAAGATATCCTAATTTCATGGATTGATAAAATGTTCATACTACCAATGCAATCTACTGATTTAATGCAATCCCTATAAAAAAATACTAATGACATTCTTCACAGAAATAGAAACAAAATCCTAAAATTGATACGGAACCATCAAAGACCCAGAATAGCCAAAGCTATCCTGAGCCAAAACGACAAAACTGGAGGAATCATATTACCTGACTTCAAATTATGCTACAGAGCTGTAGTAACCACAACAGCATGGTATTGACATAAAAACATACATAGACCAATGAAAAAGAATCGACAATCCACAAACAAGTCCATCCATCTACAGTGAGCTCATTTCTGACAAAGGTGCTAAGAACATATACTGGGAAGAGGACAGTCCCTTCAATATGTGGTGCTGGGAAAACTGGATACCCATATGCAGAAGAATGAATCTAGACTCTTATCTCTTGCTATATACAAAAATCTAACCAAAATGGATTAAATACCTAAAGATAAGACCTCAACTATGAAACTACTCAAAGAAAACATTGGGGCATCTCTCCAGGACATTGGATTGGGCAAAGATTTCTTGAGTAATACCCCAAAAGCACAGGCAACCAAAGCAAAAATGGACATATGGAGTCACATTAAGTTAAAAAGCTTCTGCACAGCAAAGCAAACAAAGTCAAGAGACAACCCACAGAATGGGAGAAAATATTTGGAAACTATCCATCTGACAAGGGATTAATAACCAGAATACATAAGGGGCTCAAACAACTCTTACAGGAAAAACAAATCTAGCAATCCGATTTAAAAATGGGCAAAATATTTGGATAGACATTTCTCAAAAGAAGACATACAAATGGCAAACAGAAAAATGAAAAGATCCTCAACACCATTGATCATCAGAGAAATGGAAACCAAAATTAGAATGAGATACCATCTCACTCCAGTTAAAATGGGTTTTATCCAAGAGACAGGCAATAATAAATGGTAGAAGGGATGTGGAGAACAGAGAACCTTCATACACTGTGAATGTAAATTAGTACAACCACTATGGAGAACAGTTTGGAGGTTCCCCAAAAAACTAAAAATAAAGCTACTAGATGATCCAGCAGCCCCAAGCTAGGTATATAGGCAAAAGAAAGGAAATCAGTCTCTCAAAGATTTATCTTCACTCTCATGTTTATTGCAGCACTATTTAGGATAGCCAAGATTGTCCAACAACAGATGAATGGGTAAAGAAAATATGATACTTGATATGATAATGGAGTACTATTCAGCCATAAAAAAGAATAAGAATTGGCCAGGCACGGTGGCTCATGCCTGTAATCCCAGCACTTTGGGAGGCGGAGGCGGGCGGATCATGAGATCAGGAGATCGAGACCATCCTGGCTAATGCGGTGATACTCCGTATTTACTAAAAATACAAAAAATTAGCTGGGTGTGGTGGCGGGCGCCTACAGTTCCAGCTACTCAGGAGGCTGAGGCAGGAGCATGGCATGAACCTGGGAGGCGGAGCTTGCAGTGAGCCAAGATCGTGCCACTGCACTCCAGCCTGGGCGACAGAGGGAGACTCCGTCTCAAAAAAAAAAAAAAAAAAAAAAACAAGACTGAGAATCTGTCATTTGCAGTGACATGGATAGAACTACACGTCATTATGTTAACTGAAATAAGTCAGGCACAGAAAGACAAATTTCACATGTTCTCACTTATTTGTGGGAACTTAAAATAATTGAACTCATGAAGATAGAGGGTAGAAGGATGGTTGCTAGAATCTGGGAAGAGCAGTGAAGGGATGTGGGGGGAGTTGGGATGGCTAATGGGTAAAAAAATAGAAGAAATGAATAAGACTTATTATTCAAGAGTGCAACAGGGTGACCATTACCAAAAATAATTTAATTGTACATTTTTAAATGACTAAAAGAGTATAATTAGATTGCTTGTAACACAAAGGATAAATTCTTAAGGTGATGGATACCCCATTCACCCTGATGTAATTATTCTGCATTGCCCGTCTGTTCCAAAATCTCATGTACCCCATAAATATCTACTTCTACTGCGTACCCACAACAATTAGAAATATGAAATTAATATAAATAAAAACTATAAATAAATAAAATACTAATCATTTCTGAGTTTATCTGAAATTCAAATACTTATCTTAAATGCTATAAATCTAGTGACTTTTAACTAAAATACACTGTTTTTTTACCCCTCGAATCTTAGTTACCCATTTGTGAAATAAATATGACACCTACTCACCAGACCCTTGTCGAGTCCAATTATGTTTATATAGAAGGAAGACACTCCTCTTTCCATGGTGAGACCCAGGATGGCTGAGCATTGTCAATCTTCCAAGCCACTCCTCCCAAAACCTCAGTTTTGAATATACTTTTGTGTACGATTATATTTACATTTATCTGTATACAACTATGAATGTTGGAGGTGAAGTCAATTCCGTCTCTCAGTCTTAAATGAGGCACATTGTGGATGGATGGTGACGTGGCCACTCTCTTCCCTTTCAACGTGGCATGTGATCAGGGTCTAGGTTTGCTATTGCTCAGGGTAGGGTTGCCAGATTAAGCAAGCAGAAACTTAACAAGCCCAGTTAAATTTAAATTTCAAGTAAACAAAAATTTTCTGTTGTATGCTTCATAAAATATTTTGGGCATATTCATAAAAAAATTGTTTATCTCAATTTTTTTTTTTTTTTTTTCTGGGAACCCTAGTCATAAGCCTGGGGACTAGAATCAGCAGCTGTTACTAGAGCCAGAGCCTGCTTGGCAAGAAATTGACAAGTCAGCAATTAACAGGACAGCTCTCAGAATTTGGGACAGGCACTGAGGGCCAGTCTCAAACGTAAAGAAAAGGAAAGACAGGCACAAAGAATGTGACTATACATCTCAAGCCCCATAGAGGACTTGGGTGGATTCTTTCTTCCCATTTGATTTTCTTCTTTCATTTAGGGAAACAAGCAAACAATTCTGTTTTTCTGTTTACCTCAAATTTGGGAACTTTCTAGATTGACATTAATGCAACTATTTTTTTTTTTCTGTTTTAGGGTCACGTGCATTCATAATACACTAAAGTGTGACGAAAGGATATCTTTGTTTTCTCTATTTCTTATCTAGTCTTTCTTGGAAGCCCCCATTTCACTGGGTGATGGAGAAAAATCTAAATTTAGTCCAGTCTGGTAAACAATTCTGTCTAAAAATGCAAGTGATCTTTTGGGGATAATGCAGCTTTATAGACTTAAATGTTTGATTTTTTTCAGCTGCTTTCTCTAATATTCATATTTCTCAGGTACCCTGGTACCATCTTGAAGAGAACTCCAAAACAATAGAGTTTATCACCTCAGAGTCCTGCCTGGAACAACAATCATTGATTAACTTTGAGTTCTATTACAGACCCTGTGTGGTGAGGTGAGTATTAAAGTCAGGCCTTGATAAAAGGATGAATAATTTCATGAGTTTCTGTAGATTCAGCAGGGACCAGAAGCCAGCGGAGCTGACTTTCCATATGACTGAGGTAGAGAGATTCAGACTATGACAGAGTGAAGGCTGAAATGTGCTTCTTCTGGCCTCAGCAACATTTGGAAAAGAGCTCAGTGACAGAAATAGATATAGGAATTGAGATAATGGGGTCCTCCTTTCTCCTCAGCTTGGGATGTGGACTGTGAAACAAGGAAGTTTTAAAAAGATTCAGGAAGGTTTGGGGAAGTCAGAACGTGGGGAAATGGATGACATCCTTCTCCAGGCCACCAGTCCCGGAGAAGCACTCCACAAGGACACCTTCAGCATAGGCAGAGGTGAGGTAGAACTGTCTGTGGGGCAGAGATGAGGTAGAACTATCTGTGGAGGGAGGGGGCCGGACAGTGGGCCTGAGGCAGTATGAGCAGCTCCCCAGACCTGGGAGAGTGCTAGAGGGATCCAGAAGTCTCCCATTGAGATGAGGGGAGGATGGAACACTTCTGATTGGGCTGGTGGTCCAGCAGACTCTCAGAGTCATGATGTAAAAGAGACTGCCGTGTGGGGAAGCATGGTCTCTCTGCAGAACAACCACAACCTTGTACTCCAGACCTGGGCATTCTCATGTTGACCCTGGAGAGGTCTTAAGTCTAGTGAGCACAGCAGACTGTTCATCGGTTGAAACAGTGCAGACTCAGATTGACAGTGCATGGGTTTACATGCCCCTCTTGCTTGCTGTCTTCAAACACCTCTTGCCTGAGTGTCTGTGCATTTGTTCTTTCTTCTCTCAAGGATACCCTTTATTTTCCTCTTCACTCCTGTGCTTTCTTAGCCTTCAGATCATTATTCCAGTTGCCTCTTCCTAGAAGACCTCCAGGACCACCACCTGCATTATATTAAGAGACTTCTCTTCTTACTTTTTCTGCTTGTCTGTTTTCTGTCCTCCACCATATAAGTTCCACGATGTCAGGGCTCTTTCTGTCTGGTTAATTTCTGCATCTTGTGATCGACTGCATGTCTGTGTGCCCCTCAAATTAATATGCTGAATCCCTGAACCTCAATGGAAAAGTATTTATAAGTGGGGCCTTCGGAAGGTAATTAGATCACAAGGGTGGAGTTCTCGTGATGAGATTAGTGCCCTCATAAGGAAAGACAGGAGAGAGCTTCCTCTCTCTCTCATTTGCTCTCTCTGTCTCTGTCTCTCTGTCTCTCTTTCTCTCTGTCATATGAGGATGCAATGAGGAGACAGCTGTCTGTAAACCAGGAAGACGGCCCTCACCAAACTCTACCATGCAGCCTTCTGACATTGATCTTCTTGACTACAGAAGTGTGAGAAATAAATTTCTGTTGTTTAAGCTACCCAGTTAATGGTATTGTTATTATAGCAGCCAAACTGACTGAGATATATCTTCAGTGCCTAGCACATAATGGGAATTCAATCATTATTTGTTAAAAAATGAAAGTTATTCCATTAATCTCCTCCCATATCTACTATCATTATTATATTGTCCCGTCACGAACTGGGCCCCTACTACCTGTTGGCACCATACTCAACCATTCATTTAAATTATTTCTTATGGTTGAAATGCCCTGTTACATTGCGCAAATAGAGAAATCAGGGCTCGGGTGAGTTAATTTTGCCTGAAATTTTCAGATTAAATGTTAGTAAGTAGGAGAGTTAAGAATAGACTCAGATACTTCAAATTTTAAAGTTTTCTATTATGTTACCATGTCTTTCAAATAACAAAAATAATGTTTTCATTTTACAAGGTGCTTTGCTTTATTTTGGAAAATGTGAGGTGAATTGGAAAGAGCACTATTAACATTTTACTCTGGATAATTCCTTGCTATAGGGTGTTCTTCTGTCCACTGAAAAAGATGGTTATCAGTATTCCTGCCCTCTATCCACTAGGTGCCAATAGTATAAATGGTCCCCTTCCCCAGTTGTAACAATCCCATATCTCCAAACATTGCCAAACATCTCGTGGAGGCACAATTAATCCCAATGGAGCAACAGTGTTTTAAACTGACACCATTTGTGTGACCTTGGTCAGTTTATTTATATCTGTGAGCTCAGTCCCTTCCACCACAGAGCAGGAATTACAATATTTGCCACCCTCACTACAAAGCTCATCAGGCCAATCTGCCGGGTGAGATGAAAGGGAATCACCATATATGGAGAGCCTATTGTATGTAAGGCATCACTCCAGCCTGCATGTTTTCTTGTTTAGTCCACCCCACATTCTTATGAAGTCCTATTATCTCTTTTTTACATATGAAGAAAGTGAGGTTCAGAGAAGTAAAGTGCTTAAAGTCACAGATTCAGCAGGCGTGAGGGAGCAGTCACACTTCATAGCCAGTGCACTGGAAAAATGTGACTGGTCAACTCTAACCTACGATACGTGTGGAAAATATGATAGCCTGCTACACTTGGTTAATTGGTCAATATTATCAACCTGCAATAAGACGAACAACAACAACAAAATATGTATATATAATTATATATATATAATTTTATTATACTATATATACAATTTTATTATATATTATATATAATTATATAATAACAACAGTAAAAATTCCCAAAAACCATAAAAGCAGTTAAAAACAAAAGTTTGAAGTATTATACATTATATATATAATTATATAATGACAACAGTAACATTCTCGAATTTATATATATATAATTTTCTTTGGCCATAGTCGAAAAGAAAGTGGAAATATTAGTATACGCCCTGAATTTTAAAACTTGTGTAGACATTCCTGAATTTTCTTCATGACTATGAAAATAAACATTGTACCTTCACAGAAAGGAAACGATCCATAGATACCATTAAAAAACACAGATGAACCACGTATACAATAGCATTTTATTCTCGTGAAAGAGCAAAGTGATGTCCAACACTAGAATTTATCACATTAGTGTAATTTCATGGAGCATTGACACTTCAAACTTTTGTTTTTAACTGCTTTTATGGTTTTCGGGAATTTTACTGTTGTCATTATTTTTTACAAAAATGTACTTGGTGTTCTCTGTAGGGATTAAGCAGGAAAAAGTTGTATTGTTTTGGGAGAGAGAGACTACTGGGTGAAAGGGAGGAAGGAAGGAAGAGGCAGACAGCATGAAAACCATTCCAGCTGGGCGTGGTGGCTTACACCATTAATTCCTACACTTTGGGAGGCCGAGGTGGGCAGATCACTTGAGGTCAAGAGTTCAAGGCCAGCCTGGCCAACATGGTGAAATCCTGTCTCTACTAAAAAAATATAAAAATTAGCTGCACATGGTAATGTGTGCCTGTAATCCCAGCTACTTGGGAGACTAAGGCAGGGGAATTGCTTAAACCCAGGAGGCAGAGGTTTCAGTGAGCTGGGATCCAGCCTGGGTGACAGAGCAAGACTCCATCTCAAAAAAAAAAAAAAAAAAAAAGGCACAGATGAAGAAGCCATAAGACAACATGCTTTTTCTCTCTGAGAGAAAAAGGTGACTTTTAAAGTACATTGCTTTAAAGTTCGTAGGGAACCAAAAAAGACCCCACATTGCCAAGACAATCCTAAGCAAAAAGAACAAAGCTGGAGGCATCATGCTACCTGACTTCAAACTACACTACAAGGCTACAGTAACCAAAACAGCACGGTACTGGTACCAAAACAGAGATATAGACCAATGGAACAGAACAGAGTCCTCAGAGATAATACCACACATCTACAGTCATCTGATTTTTGACAAACCTGACAAAAACAGGAAATGGGGAAAGGATTCCCTATTTAATAAATGGTGCTGGGAAAATTGGCTAGCCATAAGTAGAAAGCTGAAACTGGATCCTTTCCTTACTCCTTATACAAAAATTAATTCAAGATGGATTAGAGACTTAAATGTTAGACCTAAAACCATAAAAACCCTGGAAGAAAACTTAGGTAATACCATTCAGGACATAGGCATGGGCAAGGACTTCATGTCTAAAACACCAAAAGCAATGGCAACAAAAGCCAAAATTGACAAATGGGATCTAATTAAACTAAAGAGCTTCTGCACAGCAAAAGAAACTACCATCAGAGTGAACAGGCAACCTACAGAATGGGAGAAAATTTTTGCAATCTATTCATCTGACAAAGGACTAATATCCAGAACCTACAAAGAACTCAGAAAAAAAAACTAACAACCCCATCAAAAAGTGGGCAAAGGATATGAATAGACACTTCTCAAAAGAAGACATTCATACAGCCAACAGACACATGAAAAAATGCTCATCATCACTCACCATCAGAGAAATGCAAATCAAAACCACAATGAAATACCATCTCACACCAGTTAGAATGGCAATCATCAAAAAATCAGGAAACAACAGGTGCTGGAGAGGATGTGGAGAAATAGGAACACTTTTACACTGTTGGTGGGACTGTAAATTAGTTCAACCACTGTGGAAAACAGTATGGCGATTCCTCAAGGATCTAGAACTAGAAATACCATTTGACCCAGCCATCCCATTACTGGGGATATACCCAAAGGATTATAAGTCATGCTGCTATAAAGACACATGCACACGTATGTTTATTGCAGCACTATTCACAATAGCAAAGACTTGGAATCAACCCAAATGTCCATCAGTGACAGACTGGATTAAGAAAACATGCACATATACACCATGGAATACTATGCAGCCATAAAAAAGGATGAGTTTTTGTCCTTTGTAGGGACATGGATGCAACTGGAAACCATCATTCTTAGCAAACTATCACAAGAACAGAAAACCAAACACCGCATGTTCTCACTCATAGGTGGGAATTGAACAATGAGATCACTTGGACACAGGAAAGGGATCATCACACACCGGGTCCTATTGTGGGGAGGGGTAGGGGGGAGGGATAGCATTAGGAGATATACCTAATGTAAATGACGGGTTACTGGGTGCAGCACACCAACACGGCACATGTATACATATGTAACAAACCTGCACATTGTGTACATGTACCTTAGAACTTAAAGTATGATAAAAAAAAAAAAAGAAAAAACATTGAAAATATAAAACATAAATAAATAAATAAAGTGCATTGAGTCTGCTGAGTGCTTGTGAATAATTTCAGAGCCAAGTTCCTGTAGCACTCTTGGAGATGCTGATCCAGCTGCCATCCCCCATCTCCACCCCACCAACTCCCTGGCTTCCCCCACTGTGCCAGCGCTGCCAGGTGGCACTCAGAGAGCCTCCACGGGTATGTCTCCAGACCTGCCATTCCCTACAGGAAGGGGTTACATAGACCAGGGAAACCCAAGCCTACCTTTTTAAGGGAACTTCATGTAGTTTAGAGACTTTTTTGACTTCTGTGTATTGTATCAGCAGCTTTTCTGGTTCTCAGGGGATAACTATCTTCTACAGAAAAATCTTTCTTTGCTGTAGATAGAACAATCTCTCTCTCTCTCTCTATATATATATATATGTAAATACATACATACATATATATATATACACACACACACTCATTATATAATCACTCTTTACATGTTTCTCAGTTGGGCCCTGAGCGCTACAGCTTGTCTCCTTTATCTGGAAGCTGATTGCCTGCCTCCCCTCTCTCCCTGGCACAGCAGCTGGGTGCAACTTGCAAATGACCAGGCTTTATCATTTTACATTGGAAAGAAAATGTTTCCATCAAGGATTTCAGTGAAGCCTCATGTTCAATCTTTTGCGAAGTCAGGACGGGGGGAAACGTTGTTAGTTTTTTCTTAACCAGAAGAACATAGAAGCCAGGAGAGACAGTGCTGAGCTATTGTCCCCTAAATCAGTTTCTGGTGGAGGAAAGTGAGGCTCAGGGAGGTAAAAGTGACTGCCTCAGCTGGTTCATCAGCACCAGTGGCGGTGCCTAAGGAGACACCAGGCATCCCATAACCACTCAGCGCCAGAAGCTCAGGCAGCCACAGGTGTGTGAGGAAGAGGTGGGGACATTCCAGAAATGCAACTGTCGGGACTTTTTAAAATTGTTTTTCTTTCCTCTTGGGCCAGTCATTGGGTTTTACATTCACTGTGGTCACCTGAGCCAGATACCGCAATTGCATACCCTGGAGTAGAAACCGATGTGATAGCCAAGACTAACACTTACTTCCTTCTTTGCCTCTAAGGACTAAGTGGATTTGAGATTTTAAGCAAGTGATCGTCCCTTTCTGAGCCTGTGCTTTTTTTGTTTGTTTGTTCTTTGCTTTTTTGTTTTTTAATTATCATGACTGAATGTCTTTTATTATTAACAACAATTGCACACTTTTTGTTGGGAAAGAAAGGTATACAAACTGAAAAACCAGTTAACAGTGTTTCCTTAAGGAGAGAAGTGTTAATGCTCTTCTCTAATTAGGCTTTCAACGGTATTTGGTTCTAATTTTTTATTTTCAATAACTTCTTTATTTTCCTTGGGATATTGAAGCTTTACTTAATCTTATTCTTTCTAAGTAGGGTAGAGAATTCCTGTTTCAAGTCTCCACAAAATAAAATCCCTTTTCCTGACATAGTAGAAAGGACAGATGCTTGGATGTTTGGTTGGCAGGGGAAGGGAAAGAGTCCAGGCGCTACTGATAGAAATATTCAACCAAATCCTCCAGTTTTCGACTCCACCATTCACTGTGGTGCCTTCCTCAAGTTCTTGGAGATCCAATTCTCCAGTGAATATTTCAGGCAATGAGAGAAGTCCCTCACTGAGGCAAAACCCTTTTCTCTCTGTCTCTTTCTGTGTGTGTGTATATGTATATGTGTGTGTATATGTAGGTATATGTATATACATATCCTGTTGCTGCTTCCTCCTTAAACTCCACTAGAATAACAATGAAAGGTATTTAACTAATTAATCAACAAATGTCAATAGTTGAGAGATGCCAACAATTTGAAAGATGGAAAAGAGGTCTGCAAATGCTCATTGTCGTAGCACAGCTGAGAAAGCTCACTGAGGCGCAGAGAGTGAGACGCAAAGGGACGGCCAGTGCAACATGGGCCTGTGTTTTTTTATCAACAATATGAAGGTATTGAAACTGATCCATAGTCTTCAAACCTTTTCTTTGTTTTTTTCTTTTAGCCGTGAGATCTATTTCTGGAGTGAAAGGTAACTGAAACTGTCATGCATGAAACAAACCCAAGCAAGCAGCTGCAGTCGCATGGTCAGCTAAGCCAAGGGCAGAGAGATGAGCCAGATGGGCTTCCCATCCCTGGAAGGAGCCCCTGTTCCCAGAGGGCAGGCCTGGAGGCTCCTTCCCAGGTTCTTGGGGCATCACCAAAAGGAACTGAAATCCCTGTGTTTTATCTCCAAGAGTCTCTAACCTCCTGTAACACTACTCTGTGAATGCAATGAGACCATGTAAGAAAAGCACTGAATAAAACCAAGAGCCTCATGTTTTGCAGCTATGCTGATTTTAATCTTTGATGGTAAAGGGGCCTTGTATTTGACCTGCAAAGCATTTGGGCTGCTGGCTTTGCAAGGCATTGGCAAGAATAATACCTAAGGTAGAGCTTCAACAAGATGGCTTTGTTTTCTCCTCCGAGAATAAGGGACTGAAAAAGTGATGAATAACTCGGAAAAAAATAAAAGAGAACGAGAGAGAACAAAGTAGCTTTTCCTGATGAAGCATTTCCTCTAATCTGAAAGCTAAACACGGAAGCCAGGGAGTGCAGGAATCGCCCTGGCTGTGGTTAGTCACCATGCCGCCACCCCCAAATTCTTCTCACCACCAGATCAGCCAGGAAACAGCTTGCTGAAACCTGCTGGCTCTTTCTTGTGACCTGGAAGGATGACAGAGAGGCTGACATCCTGGAAGACCTCATTGCCCTGGGTTCCTTACGAATCACAGAAGGGAACTCATTCACTCATTGATTCATTCAAGAATAGTATAGACTCTGCACAGTAGAGAAAACATGTATCTCACTTTTCCAGATTCAACAGCTTGTGAATTTCCTATATGCCAAGTCTTTAGAACTCAGGGATGAATGGAATTTCACAGGCAATTCCACCTCTGAACATCAAGTAAGGCAACACTCACATCCCCTCTAAGAAGCCAACCTTAGCCTCGTAGTCTGGATAAGATTTCCCTATTATGTGCTACCACAGCAGTTATGCACTGTAACATCAGTCACATCCACTTCAGTGTAAGTTCTAGGAGGACAGGACATGTGTCCTAGAAGAGATTGGCATGACAACAGCCCCCAGTAGGTGTTCTAGAAATTCAGGTTAGAAGAATTTAACTGTGAACCCCGAGGCAGGGGGATCACTTGAGGTCAGGAGTTCAAGACCATCCTGGCCAACATGGTGAAACCCCATCTCTACTAAAAATACAAAAATTAGCCGGGTGTGGTGGTGCACACCTCTAGTCCCAGCTATGTGGGAGGCTGAGGCAGAAGAACTGCTTGCACCCGGGAGGTGGAGGTTGCAGTGAGCTGAGATCGTACCACTGCACTCCGGCCTAGGTGACAGAGTGAGACTCCATCTCAAAAAAAAAAAAAAAATTAACTGTGCTTACCACACCACACTGTGTACCCAACTACTTGTCTGTCTTCCCTTTCTACTCTCCCTATGGGGTATGAGCCCCTACAAGTCCCTAAAGCCTGGAACCTTACCTCTTCCTGCCTGGCATCACATGCACCGTCTCATTCTGTTGTGCAAAGACGTGAGCCAGGTCTGAATTCAAATCCATGACCCTGCCACTTCCTGTGGGGTGCATATCCTGTTTCAGTTTCCTCATATCTAAAAATAAAATGAAAACGCAATTTCCACACCTACAGCTATGAAAAAGCTTAGAAAGAATGCCAGTGATCTGCCTAGGACAATCCATAGCAAAGCGTGGCCACACAGTAATTGCTAGCTATTAATAGAAACTTCAATTTGTTTAAACTCCTAAAGCTCATTGAATTGCTGGAAAAAAAAACAGCCTCTAGAGAACTTCTGCATATGTTTTTTTTTTTTCAGATTCTCCACGTTTTAACATTTTGCCACATTTGCTTCATCATCCTCTACTTTTTTTCCTTTTCTCTTTCAAATATTGTTAAATATAGTAATGCACACATACATACATACATACACTTACACGTGTGTGTGTGAAATATGCATTCTAAAATTATTGTTTTCTATACCATTTGAAAGTAGATTAGCTACATCTTGTTATTTTATTTTTTTATATTTCCATGTGTATTCTCTAAGAATATTCTTTTAAATAATTTAATCACAATGGTGTTTCATTCAGGAAATTTAACATTGTTATAATATTTTCATCTAATCTACATTTTAATATGCCATATTTGTCATTGTCCTAATAATGCACAAGTCCTCTTCCCTTCAAAACAGGATCTGGTCCATTTAGCAACTCTGTCTGTTGAATTCCCTTTAATTCAGAAGTTTCTTCGGTATTTCTCACTTTCATGACACTGACATTTTTAATAAACACAGGCCCCTGGTAGCATATTCTTTAATGTGGGTTTGTCTGAAGCTTTTTTATGATCAGATACAGGTTATGCATCCCAATGGGGATACTCATAAGTGATGGTGTTCCCTCTCCATGCACACATCCAGAGGCATGTGACATCCATCTGTTCCTTATTGCTAATGTTAATTTTGATCACACTGTCAAAGTGCCGTCTCTTTATGCCGCTGTGTAGTTACTGCTTTTCCCCTTTTCAACCAGTATGCAATCGGTGGAGGACCTTTTGAGACTATACGAGTATTCCATTCTCAAAATTCCCCTGAGATTTGGTACCCATGGAGAATTCTTGCCCAACCAACCCTTCCTAGGATGATTGGAGCACTGTGAGTTCACAAGTCTACCACCTCCACTTTTGTCATAGGTTTTCTACTCTAAGAAGGAGCTATCTCGAAAGAGCCAAGACAATGTATCTGAGGACATTTTTCCCGTTACTACAAAGAAGTAGGAACCTTGTGTCCTGGTGAGAGGCCATGCTGGAGACAGGGGTTTGTATGTTAAGCCTATAGGAGCGCTGAGAAAGGTTGGGAACAAATCAGACCCTAAACCCAGGGAAATGAGAGACCTTGAGCATGAAGGACCAGAAAGAAGATGAATTACAGGAGATTCGTTGGTGTCAGGAGAGTCTGGGCACGAGCTACAGGCAAAGGCACTGGGGCCACAATCTAGGTGGTCCACTGGGAGAGTCTCTTCCTTTGAGTATATTTGCTCTTCCATAAACCTGTGACAATCATACTGATGTCATATCATTTTCCTGTGTTTAGGTTGATGTTGGACGCAAAGTGCCAAGCACACTGTTTAACATCATGTAACTGCTCATTAAATGCCCCCCTTCCCTTCTTCCGTTCTCTGACACTGTTCAGATATCACCATGGAAACCCACCTCTCTGCTTTCACTGAGGCCCCTTTAAAATTTTTACAATTACTTCGATGGCTCATTGTTTTTCATCTGAAATGAGAAATTCTGAAGGTAATAATATACCATATTTGCTGCTAACAGTAAATTAAATGCAGGGTCAAAACGGCTTCTGAACTCAGCTAGGAAGTCTCATGGATGCTTTTATTTGAAAATTTATTGCATTATTCTTGATAAATTAAATATAACAAAACTAATTATTTTCCATGATAATAATGATATCTCCATTTTATTGTCATTAAGATATAATAATTATAATTGCCAGTTTAAAAACTGGATACCTAATATTTAGCAGGCCCTTAATTAGATGCTTTGCAGTCATTACTTATAGTCCTCTCAACTGACTTAGGTCAGCATTCTCTCCACTTTACAGATGAAAATATTGAGGCTCAGAGTGTCTGTGGGACCTGCCAATGGTCTTATTCCTGAAATATGGCAAGCCAGGCAGTAAAAATACTCTGTCTCCAAATCATGTACACTTTGGTTTTTGGCAGTGATTTCGATGTGATAAAAATTCCATGTTTTCCATGAACTTCTGTATTTGACTTAGCATAGAGTCAAATGTAATTAACTATGTAATTGAGACAGGGATGGTTTTTGCTCACCCACATTCCATGTGCTCCCCTTCATTTCTCGCTCTTCCTTGCAGTGAGGTTGAGGCCAAGTGGCTCTTTCTGGCCAACGAATTGTAAGCACAATGACACATGTTTCTTCCAGGCTTAGGCAATTACAGTCTTACAGTTTGCTTCTTTCCTCTCTCTATCCCCATGCTGAAGCAACCTTAGAAGTGACAGGTTAAGGGGCTATAATATAAGGTGAAGAAAGCCTGGATCCTTGAGTCATTGGATGGAGGGTCATCCCAGGATCCTAGGCCAACTGCATTAGACTTTGTGTGTGAAAGAAATCAACTTCTGTTGGGCTAAGCCACCATGATTATAAAGTTTATTTGTTACTGCAGGACAACCTAGGCCACTCTAATAGAACGGTGAATCCCTTTAGGTGACAAGTTAACATGGGTGGTGTAAGAAGCTCATGATTCGGGACATCAAGGAGGCTAGATGCCTCTCCTTGCAATCATCAAAGTGAAAACTGAATGCCATGACCTCTATATCTATTTTTAGGCAAATTAAACATAGTCTTGTTATTATTTTTTAAGGGGAGAAGTGTTAAAAATGAACCTCTTCGTTTTCTTTATTGAAATTTAGTTTAAGCTGAATGAACGAAACTTCCGCTGCAAGCAAACAGGGTAGAAGAAGAATAATCCTCATGAAGCAGTTGTTGTACACTCAGGAGGACATGTTTTAAATAATGTTCCACAAAAAGCACCTGCAAACATCAGAATCTAAAGGAAAGAAATCACAACAAATGAGATTCAACTTGACTAGGGAAAATGATTTTCTCTATCACTTTTACACTGCAAGGCTAGGCTTTGTCTGAATCTTATTAATACGAGAGCAATGCTAAGATAACTAAGGCTGATAAAGAATAAATACAATTTGACCGGATTCAGCTACAAATATCAGATGTTTTGAAAGATTATCATAGTGGCTCAAATTCGCTTAATTCTTTTATAAAGCAAGTTTTTGTTTGACTATAAAATATTTTCCAATTTCCCTGGATGAGAAATGGCAAAAAGAGGTTAATTAAAAGTCAACTGAAGACTACTTAGGCACTTAAACATGTAATTTCTTGAGCTTCAAACTTACATAGCTGAAACTATTTAAAAAATAGCTTATTATTGTAATTCATGCATTTCCTCTTTAAATATATTTTTCTTAGTTTGATTTAAAATCTTATATTAAAAGTTTGAAAAAAAACCTAGACATTTCGTAATCATTCCATATTTGAAGGAATGAATGAGAATATATATTATGCAAGCATAGAGAAGGGTACAAGGGTCTCTTCTGATCCCCAGAACACTAATTACAGGCTTCTCTGTACCTCTTTAATTATATTTTCTTTCTCACCTCCGTGTCCTCACCCTGGCACCTTTCCTCTCTCTATGTTGGATTATCCAGCTGTTACACATCTATCAGGATCCTATTACTTCCTCATGACCCAGGTTAAACTGTTCTTCCTCTGAGGTGCTCTTTCAGACTCTCATGTTCTCTCTCTTGAATTCCTATTACATTCTTTGGGCAATTTCCTCATCATTTCAGGAAGTTTGTAATTTTTACTATTTTGTTAATTTTATTTTCATATTTATATTCTGCTATGCACCGAATGCTTATGTTTTCCCAAAATTTATATACTGAAGCCCAAATCTTCAATGCGATGATATTCAGAGGTGGAGTCTTTGAGGAGTAATTAGATCATGAAACTAGAGCCCAGATGTACGGGATTAATGCCCTTTTAAGTGGCTAAAAAGGACGAGAAGTCTTTCTCTTTGATATGTCCTCATGACAGTGAGAACACGACCATCTGTAAACCAAGAAGAAAGCATCCATGTTGATCTCAGAACCCCAGCCTCCTGAATTGTGCTAAATAAATGTCTATTGTTTAAGGCACTTTATCTATGGCATTCTGTTATAGCAGCGTGAACTGACTCAAACATAGGCCTTATCGCTTCCTTTTTACTGTGTATTTCCTGAGATTAAGGAGGTTACCTAATGCCTTGTACGGCATCCCTTGCTTGGGCTTGGTAGTGGAAGGAAGTATCAAGTTTCTCATATTGTGTCTATTTCAGAATCTATGTTCAGTTCCGCCTCCACTAGCATGTAACTTTTCCCATAAAGAGAAGGAAGAATAAGCACATACTCCAGCCTAGAAACAAGGTCAATTTTCAAACTCAAGGTCAACTATGGACTTGAATGAGGCAGAGTTGTATGGCCATGAAGACAGATAAATAATTTTAGCTGGGGTTTAAAAGTGATTAGCAGACATTTTTAGAGTATACTGTCAAAAAATAAAACACTTCTTTATTGATATTCGAAGTTAACTTTGAACACTTATTAAAGACAAATTGAGGATGTTCTGCAATTAGTAATAGGATTCTGAGAAACTCTACTCATTATGGATTAGCTGTTCATGCAACACAACTAATGAGCCTTTTTTTGCCTTCAAGAATGCCTATCAGAACTTTTAAGACTTGGAGGCCTCATGTTCTCTCAAAGCTCCAAGCCCTTTTACATATTTCTCATCTGCCTGAAGCCACCCTCTCTTTACCAAGGTAACTCCTTTGCCAGGAGTTTTCTTAGAAACAAAAATATCACTGGTACACAAACAGGCGCATAAACCAGTAGAACAGAATATAGAACCCAGACACAAGGCTGCACACCTACGACCACCTGGTCTTTGACAAAGCTGACAAAAACAAGCAATGGGGGAAAAGACTCCCTATTTGATAAATGTTGCTGAGATAACTGACTAGCCATATGCAGAAGATTGAAACTGTACCCCTTACTTATACCACATACAAAAATCAACTAGTGTTATACTAAAAAGTTAAATATAAAAGCCAAAACTGTAAAAATCCTGGAACACAATGCAAGCAATACCATCCTGGACATAGGAGTCAGCAAGGATTTCATGACAAAGACACCAAAAGCAATTACAACAAAAGCAAAAATTGACAAATGGCATGTAATTAAACTTAAGTGTTTCTTCACAGCAAAATAAACTATCCACAGAGCAAACAGACAATCTACAGAATGGTAGAAAATTTTTGCAAACTATGCATCTGATAAAGGTCTAATATTCAGCATCTGTAAGAAACTTTAAAAAATTTACAAGAGAAAAACTAACAACCCCATTAAAAAGTGAACAAGTGACATGAACAGACACTTTTCAAAAGAAGACACACATGTGGCCAACAAGCATATGAAAAAAGCTCAATATCACTGATCATAAGATAAACTCAAATCGAAACCACAGTGAGATACCATCTCACACCAGTCAGAATGGCTGTTATTAAAAAGTCAAAAAATAACAGATGCTGACAAGGTTGTGGAAAGGAACATACATACACTCTTGGTGGAATGTAAATTAGTTCAACCATTGTGGAAAGCAGTATGGTGATTACTCAAAGAACTAAAAGCAGAACTACCATTTGACCCGGCAATCTCATTACTGGGTCTATACCCAGAGAAATACAAATCATTCTACCATAAAGACATCCACACAAATGTTTTTGCAGCACTTTTCACAATAGCAAAGACATGGAATCAACCTATTGTTTATCCATCAGTAACAAATTGGATAAATAAAATTTGGTACACATACACTATGGAATACTATGCAGCCATTAAAAAAGAATGAGATTATATCTTTTGTGGAAACATGAATGGAGCTGGAGGCTATTATCCTCAGCAAATGAATGCAGGAACAGAAAACCAAATACTACATGTTCTCACTTATAAGTCAAAGCTAAATGGTGGGAACTCATGAATACAAATAATGGAGCAACAGACACTAGGGTCTACTTGAGTGGGGATGGTGGGAGAAAGGAGAGGAGCAGAAAAAATAACTATTGGGTACTAGGCTTAATACCCGAGTGATTAAATAATCTGTATAACAAACCCCCATGATATGAGTTTACCTGTATAACAAACCTTTACTTGTACACCCGAACCTAAAATAAAAGTAAACAATTTTATATGGATAAATTATGAGGGCTTACAAATACACTCGAACACACATATGTTTGTGTATGTGTGTGTATATATATATATGTGCATATGTATATTTCTGTACATATGTTTTTAATAGCTCTAATTAATTACAATTCAAAGTGGTAATAATTGCATGCAAGTTTGCTCCAAAGTACACCGGTGAAGATGAAAGGAAAAACTCCATGAATAACTTAAGCTCCTTATTGAACCAGTGTGCAGCACGTATTACTAATATTAAAATAACTTCTAGTAAAAAATTTTACCAGGGTGATTTCACACATCTTCTCCAATGTCACTTCTGCTGGGAAACAAAGACAGATCTTCTCCCATCTTTCTTCCCAGCTTCCAGCTAAGTTAGTTGTTTCTCTCACATGCATCCTGAACTTTCACTATTATAGCGCTTGTTGACTCTAATTCCCTTTTTAATTGCCCCTCTTCTCTGATAAACTATAAGCTTTATGAAGGTAGGAACCAAGCCTATCATCTTGTTAGCTGTTAACTTTCCCTTGCCTAGGACATTGCATTGACATAATAGATACTCTGAAAATATCTGTTAAAAAAAAAAGTAGGCACAGTTGTCAGTCTTAGGCAATGAAAGAGGAGAAATCCAGGCAAACCAAACCAGAGTCTTGTCTTTCAATTACCCCTGGCTAAAGTTTCTCACACTATTGAGGAAGAGATTGGCATTTACACTAGAAATCTAGTGTACAGTAGTATAGTACAATGCATTTGTTAAAAATATGGTAAACTGACCGGGCGTGGTGACTCACACCTTTAATCCCAGCACTTTGGGAGGCCAAGGGGGGCAGATCACAAGGTCAGGAGATGGAGACCACAGTGAAACCCCATCTGTACTAAAAAAAAAAGAAAAGAAAAAAATTATCCGGGCATGGTGGCGGGCGCCTGTAGTCCCAGCTACTCAGGAGGCTGAGGCAGGAGAATGGCGTGAACCCGGGAGGCAGAGCTTGCAGTGAGCCGAGATTGCACCACTGCACTCCAGCCTGGGCGACAGAGCGAGTCTCTGTCCCCCCTGCCAAAAAATGGTAAACTACTTAGAGCTCTAATTTTGTAGATTAAGTTTAGTGACTTTCATCTGCATGGGTTGCTTCCTCCTAAAGTTTTTTGTAAAAGAATTTGAACAAATTATTTCATAGAGCGATGCCTGGACTCTGGGGCCCCTACCCCAAATCGTTGCTGTCAAGTTTTGTCCACAGAATGGACATTATCATTTAAATGTCTACTTTACATATACTCCTGACTAGGAATAATTACTAAGGTTAACACAAGCTCATAGTTGTTAAGTACTTACTATGTGCCAGGCACTGTGTTAAGTAATTTGCATCAGCTATCTGAGAGTCACGGCCCCTATACCAGGTTGGCACTCTTATTATCCTAATTTATTAATTTATATACTGACATTTACTGGCTTCATGTCATGTATAAGATATTGAACTCAGCATCAGGGATACAATAGGGAATAAAATAAGTATAAATTATACTGGAAATTACATTCTAGTAGCGGAGAAGAGAGAAATGAGAAAAACTGAACATGCAAATTTTATTAGATGTTAAGAATGTTATAAACAAGTGTCAGTAGAGAAGAGAAAAAGAGTTCTAGGAAGTGCAATATTGCACAGAGTTCAGGGAAAGTGTCTTAGTCTGTTTGGGCTATTATAACCCATAAACCACGTGGCTTACAAACAACAGACATTTATTTCTCACTGTTCTGGAGGCTGGAGATTCCAAGATGAAGGTGCCAGCAGATTCGAAGTCTGGTGAGGGACTCGCTTTCTGATCATAGCTAGTGCCTTCTCACTGCCACATGGTGGCATAGTCACTGTCCTCACATGGTGGAAGGAACAAAGCAGCTCTCTGGGGCCTCTTTTATAAGGGCACTAATCTCATTCATGAGGGCTCCACCCTCATGACCTACTAATCACCTCCTAAAATTCCCACCTCCTAATACCATCACTTTGGGGATTAGATTTCGGCATAGGCATTTTGGGGGGACACAGATATTCAGACCACAGCAGAAGGCTTCACTTATAGGGTGCATGTGAGCAAAACCCTGAAGGAGGTAGGATGGGGAACCATTCAGATATCTCAGGGAAGAATATTGTAGGCAAAGACAGCAGCATGTGCAAAATTCTGACATAGGAGCATATTGGAGTAGTTAGGGAATAGCAATGAAACCAGTGTGGTTAAAATCAGTGAGTGAACAAAAAGCAATTGTCAAGAAGGGGCCAGATCACATAAGACATTGTTGGCTATTTTGAGGATTAAGGCTTTATTTTGAGTGACAGATGTTGTTGGAAGATTTTGTGCAGAAAATGATCTGGTTTACATTTTAAAAGGATATTCTGGCTTCTGTAAAGAGGATAGCTTGAGTGGGAAAAGGGAAGAACTAACAAGTTTCAATAGGAGGCTATTACAATAACCCAGGTAAGAGGGCATGGTGGCTTGAAACAGTGTTTTATTGGTGGAGATGATGATAACTGCTCAGGTTCAATACGTATTTTTATGTGGAGCTCACAGGATTTGCTGATGGATTGGATGTGGGTTATGAGAGAACAAGAGAAATCAAGGATGGCACCAGAATTTTTGCCCCAAGCAACCAGGAATTTGGAGTTGCTATTTACTAAAATGCTTAAGATTGAAGGAGGGACATATTTGGGAGAAAAGAACAAGAGATTGGACTTGGACTCATTAGGTCTGAGTTTCCTATTAAATATCCAGTGGAGGTGGTAAGTACGGGTTGGATATATGTGTCTGGAGTTGAGCCGACTGCTCAGGCTGGAGACACAAATTTGACAATGCTCAATGTAAGAATGGTATTAAAAACCCTAGAAACTGAGCTGACTCATCCAGGAAATGAGAGTTGAAAGAGTAGCAGTTCAAGGACTGAGACCTGGGGCTGCCCAACATTTAGGTATTGTGTTCATTCAGGGAAGCAGATGCTCAGACACTGTTAGGAGGGCAAGAGCCTTCTTGGGACATTTTGCCTGTGAAAGACAAAGGGGAAGGAAGTGGAGTTGCATGAGGAAAGGCAGACGACAAAGCAGATCTGATAGCTTGAAACAGAAGAGTCTGTGGGAGGCAGGATTGGGAGAGTTAGCCTCCAATTTTGATACAGCTCTGATAAGGTTTTGGCCAACCCAAGGAAAAAGGTGGCATTTTTGCAGAGCCCCATTTTGGATAAACATAGCCAATCCCTAGTGCTCTTGCTGTGCTCTGTCACTGATTTGGGGCTTCTGACAAATCTTAGTGTCAGCTTGAACTCTGCAGTAGACCCCAAACACTCTGCAGCTGAAGCCTGGTTGCAAATGACCCTGCTTGCAACTAAAAGGCAAGTTTGTTCTTAAATGAAAATCTGAGCAGCACACTTCATTGGCTGCCACAGATACCACTTGTGGCCATACGGATGCCCCAGCACAGAGAGACTAGGCAACTAGGCTGAATTCACAGAGAAAGTAGGTAGATATAAGTTCTGGCAGCCGGATTGTGGATGTGGTCCTCCACTGTGCATGTAGGACAATGTCAAATAGTGAATTAAACTTTATTTGACATTGTACCTAGAACTCAGTTAAAGAAGCACAAACAATTGGTTTGGGTAGCTGTGTACCAATTTGATAGCTCTCCCTTTTCTTTGGTTCTAAAACTTTATTGGAATGTCTGCCTCTCCTCCTTACCTGACTCACCACAGCAGCCACACCAACACTACATAGTTGATTCCTGAGCCAAACTCAAAGTATTTGCAGATAACTCACAAATGTTCCCTCCTCAATAAAGCTATCTCTGGTTCTCTAAGGAACGGTAGGTATTCTTGGACTACTCTAAAGCTGCATAGCATTTTATCCTAATTATCCTTATTATGTTCTACCTTTCATGATAAGTATGTGCCCCACTTCCCTATTCTTCGGCATCAGTCCTTCCTCCTGCATTGGCAGACTGAGGGACTCAAGCCCTATGCCTGACCCGTTGCAGGCTCCTTCTGCTACTCTCCAGCCACAGGTCTTTATCAATCACCCCTCCTTTCTCACTCCTCAGGGCCTTTTTCACAAGCTGTTCTTTCTCTTGGAATGACTGCCCAAGTTTCAGCATGAGAGCTCTCTTCTTTGAATACATTTCCTCTCCTACCTCCTACGAATCTCATCTAGATGTCTCTCCTCTGTGCTCCTACTCACACTATACTGATGGCATTTAAAGATTTTTGATGATGACCTGAAGTCAGAAACGCCTTTTACAACATGACCTGGTACACAAACCCACGTATACAGAGCCTCCTGTGCAATCAGAACACAATTGTTTTACCAAACTCTTGTATCTTTACTGCAGTACAACGCACCCTGATATATTCTGGCCTATTTTATTCCTTTAAAAAATGCTGTCTGCAGCCCAGTAAATTGATTTAATGACCTGCCAGTGGGTCTCAACATACAGTATGAAAAACACCACCCTTCGTGAGCCTTCGTTAATACACTGGGCTCACAATGCTGACATCATTAGTATAGTTGTCTGTTTCTCCAGGGAGGCAGTAAACGCTGAGGATAGAAATCATATCTTATTATTGTTTTTCCTTCTATTTCAGCACCAGGAAATGTCTAAGAAATGAATAAATGAATGCATGCAAGCTCGGAGGTCTTGACAATAACCTACTTCGAGTTTGAAAATGCAGCACTGGAATGTTTGCATTCGACTTACCAGAAGCTTCTCCCTCACCTCTTGGCTGTGAACTCCATAGCGCCCTCCCACAGTATGTCAAAGGTGTTGTTGGATCAGCAGTCCCCCTATTCTGGAACATTTTCTCTTTCTACTTCATTTGTGTTGTTTGCGTTGGAGGTACCCCGATCTTACAGAGCTATTTCTCTGACTTTAGGTGATGGGCACCCAACATAAGGTGAGCCAATTTCTAAACCTGAGACCAGAATGCGTGTGAGTCAGTTTTTCTCCAGGCATGGGAAGACAAGTTTTCTGCTACATGGAGTAAGCCAGACCATAGAGTATGATGTAGAGACCGAAGAACCAAGGAAAGATAGAGATGGAGCAGGTATCCTGGCACCATTTCTAAACCCCTGGTTCCAATGTTTTAAAAGCCAACAGAGCTCTGCATATTTCCTGTTGGGTGATTCAGCTGTCAAGTGCCCCAAGATGCTTCCACTAAGTTCCTTATTCATTGGTGTTATGGTCTTAACAATACCACTGGCTTTTGTCAATTTGATGTAGGTTTCTGTCAATGGGGAAAAATAAGTCCAAAATCACACAGTTCAAATACCAGAGAAGCGTGTGGCTGGGTAGACAGTGACTTGTGGTTATGACTAAGTCTCTATTCTAGACACCATCATTTCCTCAACTCTGTCAGGAAAGAGGCCTAGAATATTTGCTTGGGAATGCAATTATTCTTTAAACCAAGAGACAGGTCATGGTTGTACCAGAAAAGTCAGAGGGAGGCTTTTTACTTTTCATTTATAAACAAGAATAGGTAGTAAAAATCATTTTACTGAATGAACTCTGGCATTTTTGCCTTCATTTTTCTAATTCCATAAAATCTACATAGTTCTGAGTTTTGTTGTGAAGATTAAATAATACAATGAATGTGAAATACGTAACATAATTCTTAACATGGAGTAATAAATATAGCTCTTCTAATTATTCCTTTTCTTGTAAAAATCATGCCACAGTCTTCTAATTTTTAAATTATTTCTTGTTTCAAAAGTTAATGTCTTAGATAAAGCAGAGATTTACTGTGCCCCCATCACTCTTGTGATTTAGGGTTCTATTATCATTTGCTGAATCACTAAATCTCCAGTGATTTGCATGCTTGTTGGTTAATAAATAGTAAAAATAATACCACAAAAAATAAAGATGATTTTATTTTTAAAGCAGCCTAGAAAATAGCTGGTCAACAGACCAAAATGGGATGAGATGATAGACATTTCTGTAGATAAAGCATCTACCACCACTGACCATTCCTAACTCAATAAAAATGTTTGTCCCGCTTTGCCAGACAGATAATTAAACAGCTTGTCCTGTCCGGATCCGATGCTGAGATGTCAGAGAAAATTGAGTTTCTGAATTTTGCCATATTTTGTAGTGGCCAGAATCTCACTATGAGAGACAGCAGGTTTGAGTTGCAGAATTTGACTTCTCTCTTCAATGTATTTTACTGGAGAAGCTGAAATTCTACCTCTGAGGCTTCGGACAGCCTCTGTAGCCTAAGCCGCTCAGTCTGAGGTTGCTTCAGGGATGGAAAAGTGATCTTAATTATAGATAATCATAGAGCTCTGCCTGTGCTCTGGCCCCCAAAAAGGCCATGGATGAAAAGTGGGGTGACAGGGGTAGTTCTTCTCCTTTCTCCATTTTCCACCGGGTCCCTACATGTGAAAAATTGGTTCAGAGGATGGTATTCAGAATCAAGATGGAGAACCACAAAGGAAGTGAAATGTAAGCTGGACGCTGTTTTTCAGTGGGCAGAGATGGGGCTCTCTGGGCCACATGACCTCGGGAAATGGGGATAATCAAAATCGCCTGTGAAGTTTTTGTCAGATTATCAAAACCCCTTTATACAAGACTATTAGAATGAATTTAGATCAGAAAAGCTCTGAGACTATTCTGTTTGCAATTTTAATATACCACTATCACTACTACTCCAGAAAAATAACAGTTTTCTCCAGACCATTTTCTCACTGAAAACTTTCTCTACTATGCTGGCCAAGAATTCAATTCCACTGTTGCTACATCACACAGAAGAGAAGACGAGGTGGTACTGCCACTGGCCCCGCGGTTTAGTCCTTCAGATCTCTTGATCATCTCTCTTTGTAATATTGTCCTACTATGCCTGAGTCCAGAACCCTTCAACACACCTCCGCAAAATCTCCCTGTGCCCCAAAGTGGACCGTGTGCTTCCCTTGTAATCTAGTTCCATATAATAATGGAGCTACAAGACAGCTTTCAGCTCACTCCATTTGTTCAACTCCAGCTGCTTCATAGACTATGAATTCAAGAGTCAAAGGAGGAAAAGTGAGGTTCTCAAGATGAACAAGTGAAAGAGGAAAATTTAGCATTTAATATGTCATAATTCACTGTTTTGCATTTGTATGACCGAGTTCTTTACTACTGGCATATACCTTTTTTGTGAAGTGATCAACAGGAAAGTCACATACCAGTCTCCTATTATGCTGATCTCTCTGCACTGTGTTATTATCCCCACATCATGCATGTCCAGGGTGAACAAAGAAAGACACCTCCTTTCAAGGATCCAACGTTAAGTGCAGAAGAATAAGTACACACACTACGGCAAAGCTACTCAAGAATTCATTCAGCTACCATAATGGTGTATATGCAGAATTTAGAAAAAATAAAAATAAAAAAAAAAAACCAGCAAAAAGTAGCCACAACAAAACCAATATTGATAGGTTGAACATTGTGGACTTTTGCCCCCAGTATTCATTCTCTTCTAATAACAGAATTTCTGTTTTCCTCCTGGGCATTCATGTCTCCTTCATTTTCAATCATGCAGTCTGAGCACAGTGTGGGTGAAAACTGTGACACAGACTGGTGTAGTGGCTTTCTTGATGCAGCTGTGGCAAATTAACATAAATTTAGTGATTTACAGTTCTGGAGGTCAGAAGTACAAAGTGGTTTTCGTGAGACTAAAATCGAGACATCAGCAAGCAGGGCTAGTTCCTTGTGGAGACTCTGGAAGGAGAATATGTTCCTTGCCACTTCCAGCCTGCACAGGCTTCTGGCAGCCCTTGGTTTGTGGCCACATCACTCCAATCTCAGATTCCACTGTCACAGTGCTTTTTATACTGTGGCCTCTAACTCGTTTGCTTTTCTGTTACAAGAACCCTTATAATCACATTGGATAATATTTCCATCTCAAAATCCCTAATATAATAATATCTGCAAAATCCCTTTTGTCCTAAGGTAACAGGTTCTGGGGAATAGGACATTCATACCTTTGGGTGTCATTACTTAGTCTACCACAACCAGCCAATCAAAGCAGCAAATATCTTCAGCAACAGTCATTGTTTTGGATAAGTAAATGGTCCAGGTTGATCTAATCATGAAAATCCTGGGACTTATGAACTGGCACTGAGGGCGGTAAGTTCTCACTCTGGGCCTCCTTGGGGCCATGAAGCAATGGGCTAGCACTGGCATACCTGCAGCTGTCCTGTCACTCCACGTGCGTAACTTGTATCAGAGCAAGAGTTACCCCAGTGATTGAGCCTCTGCTCAGGTCTATGTCTAGGCTACCATTTTGAAAGTAAATGTGCTTCCATTTGCTGAAGTCAATTGAAATTTTTTGTGTCATTTTCAGTCCAAAACGTCTTACCAGCTATAAATAATACTAATTTTACTGATTTCTTACTCTATTCCCAGCACTCTAAGAGTTTTACATGGATCATCTCACTTTATCCTCGCACAGCCCTATAATTACGTAGTTACTGTTATTATCCTCACTTCCTATGAGAAGGCTTGAGGCTTAAAGAAGCTGAGTGATCAGCCGATGGACACAGAGCTGGTTAGTAGAGAAGCCTGGATATCACCGTCTTTCTTCTCAGACTCAACCATTCTGCTAAAAATCACCTTGTGATGAAGGAAAAGGCTGAGTAAAATGGCAGGGTCCATTTAATAAAATTATAATAATATAAACAATCTTTGCATAGCAACCGTTATAGAGAGGCAATATCTTTGGGGAATCATTTTGTACTTTTTCCTACATATTGTAAATTTTCTATAATTACAGTTTCTCACCTTTTTAATGGAAACTAATTTTTATTTAACCAGAGATGACCTTTTTCTCTGCACAACTTGTGTCTGAGTATTGGTCTTGTGATCATAAGAATGGCAGGTAAGATTTTGAAGCCTAGTGCAACATGCTACTAATTGCTACATTTACACTCATCTTCCTGGGAGTTGGGCTGTAAATGTACATGCATGCTTCAACCATTGTGTTGGTGACATTAATAAGAAATTACGTTCTTTTCTTCCTAGCAGAGGACTAGGTAAGTAGGTCTCTGATAGATGTAATCATCATAAGGTTTCAAAATGAACTATTTTTTTTAACAAATACAAAAACTCAAATATGTATGATGTATACATACCTATAGGTTGGTTTATAAATACATTCATCATGAAAACTTTTTAAACTTGCCATTCGAACGTTAACTTGGTTAATGAATCTCTCTGTTATTTGTCTATGTCACAGTGTCTCTAACATGAAGTTGGCATTTTGGGGACAGATACTGTGTACCAGACATATTGTCAGGTAATTTAACCACATCATCTCATTTAATCCTCACAAAAACTCTATGAGATGAGAAAACTACATCTTTTAGATAAGGAACCTGCAGCTATGAGCTTATGAGATTTGCTCTGGGTAGCACAGCATGCAAGAGTGAGAGCTGTGACAGACTGTGGTCCTATACCAAAACATGTACATCTCCCCCTTCACATTCCTGTGTTTTCACCTATGAAACCCTATAGTATTATGCAAAGCATTACCTGACCCAGTATTTAAATGTAAGCTACATTGTATCATTTTACATTGTTTATTTACATATACTATAACCATACAGCTTTGTATTTTATAGACTGCCTACTTCTGAGAATGAATGAGAATTAGAGAACCATATGAACTTCAGAGTTAGATTTGGATTTCGATCCTGGCCCTAGTAGATTCTAGCTATGTGTCCTTGGGTAAGTTACATGACCTTGGTAAACTCCTTCATCTGAATATAAGAAAGATAACTGCACCCCTGTAGACCTGCTATGAGCAGAAAGTAAAGGGATACATCCAAAGTTGTTGCAATAGAGGCTGGTTGGTGTTCCCTCTTTCCCAGCCTTTAGGGAGGTTGGTATAGGTCTGTAAATATGGTCTGATGGATTAGCTAAATTAAATTAAATTAAAACCCTTTCTTTCCTATTCCCTGGCCACATTCCTCTTTCGAAAAGATGTGTAGGCAGAAGAAGGAATGAATAGCTGGCATTCTGATGAAAATACTCCATCTTTCTGGTAAGGAGAATTCATGCGATAGATCAGAGCTCGTGTGGCAGGTTTCATTTTTATAGCCTGACGAGTGGCACATTTTGCTTCTTTTGTTTGCTTTTATCTTGAGGTCAAAGAAATGATGCAATACATTATCACAAGTGCACACCCTTCATTTCTTGAACATCTGTGCTCAGAGCATATGTGTGCCTAGACAAGTGGATTCGTCTTGCTGCTATCTGGTCTCTTATGTATTGGCTGCTTTGCAGCATGGTGAATTTATTTTGACCATTTCTGCCAAATAATGACAAGTTTAAGGGGAAATCAGGAAAAGGGAAACCTTTGTTTTCCATCTGGAAAGAACTCTGAGATATTTATTAGCCTCCTTCTCTCTTAAGTCATCAAGGTTTAAATATGTTCAAGAGCCACAAGGCCTGAAGTTAAGTTATTACTATTGGCTTATCTTGAGCAAATTTTGGCTTGTAGACAGACACCCATGTGGTTTGAATTTCTTCCATAATAAGCTTAAAATATGAGGGTGTAATTAGTGAGTCTTGGAGTTGAATGAATTTACAAGCATGCAAACTCTTGAGATAAGCCAAGTGCCTGTGGCAATACCCCATCCTAATGAGAGGCTTCCCAGGAATTTCCTGAAAAAAATTATTTTCAGTACCCCAACATGATTGTTATGGGCCGGGCGCGGTGGCTCAAGCCTGTAATCCCAGCACTTTGGGAGGCCGAGACGGGCGGATCACAAGGTCAGGAGATCGAGACCATCCTGGCTAACCTGGTGAAACCCCGTCTCTACTAAAAAAAAAAAAAAAAAAAAAAAAAAAAAAACTAGCCGGGTGAGGTGGCGGTGCCTGTAGTCCCAGCTACTCGGGAGGCTGAGGCAGGAGAATGGCATAAACCCGGGAGGCGGAGCTTGCAGTGAGCTGAGATCCGGCCACTGCACTCCAGCCTGGGCGACAGAGCGAGACTCCGTCTCAATAAAAAAAAAGAACATCATCCAAATAAGAATTTAAAAATGTGGGAGACATCTTTGATACCTCCTTCTTCCTCTCCCCAAGCATCAAGTCGTGTTGATTTTACACATTTCCATTCTCTCTCAATTAAATATCCAATTGCCTTCTAATATCTGCCATTTGGCCCTCTAATGTGTTTGTCTTGCAGCCAACTATGAGTTTTCATCCACAAAATCTGATCACATAATGAGCTGTTCACTATCATGTCTCCATTATGTAGCACTGTGACTGACACGTTAGATGCTTGATAAGGCATTGCTGAATGACTAATATACTACTGTGTAAGTGAACTGGGGAACTTGAAGCACATTTCACCTCCATTTTTCTTACCTGAGATGAATATTTGGATACATACTATTCAAGTGGATTAAGGGACAATGTATTTGATCCAGATGTACAGGAAAGGTACCATAGACCAGCAAGGCTACTTAAGTCAATCAGAATTTTGCTTTCCAATAAAATAGTGTTGTAATGATATTTTGGAGTTTGGTCTTGAGGGCTCTCTCTTGAGAGTGACCCCAAGTCAAGATAGCAACTCTCTAGGAGAGCCATGATAGGGGAAATGTTAGGTTTGAGTGTGTGTTTCAGGTGAGATACAATGAGAAAGTGAAGCCAAAATGCATGAAATAGAAAAAGTATATATTTTGTACATGTCCCAGAGAGGTTACGGATGCTGATGGGAAGTTCAGAGCAGGTGAAAAGCTCAACCAGCAGGGGACCAGCGCAGGACCCAACCTGTGGGACTATGCCCCCATTAAGGTCTATTGGCATTATCCCTTAGGCTTTTCCGACGAGGTTGTGGACTGGCTAATTTAAAGAGAATATGTGTGAAAGGAGGAACTTATTTACGTGACTCTGAGGTTCACAATAAGATTGCTCATAGTCAGCAGCTGTGGGTATGCAGGGTTTTGCATCACTGGGATGAGGAACAAGCAGAATCTATCAGAGTCACATGGGGAGGGGAAATTATAACTAGGTCAGAGGTTACATGGTGACATGGCATGCCTGGGTTTCAAATAAATTACGTTGGGCCTAAAAATGAATGCTGAGGCAGCAACTATATTAAACAAATTTATGAACACTAAATATTTAATAAGGAATTTAATAAAGAACAAGAACCTTCCTCTGATCTTAAAATAATATTTATTCTGGTAGGATAATATAATATCTTGAAGCCCAGCTAGCGATTTTTTAAGAAGAACATATGTATTCAGAGAATCAGAGCCAGCTGTCAGTGAGTAATATCAGTAAATGAAGATCCTGTTAAGAGAGTCATCTCAAACTCTGTAACACTAAGAGGTAGAGTGTTGTATACAGAGTTAGGGAGGGCTGGGGAGCCTGATAGTTCAGTCCCAGAGATGAACTCGGCATATCTTCCTGCTAACAATTTCACTTGAATGATGAAGATAGTGGGGAAACAGGTAAATGTTTATTCTTAGAGCTTATATCATATCCAACAAATCTGTTTTAATTCCACACAATTACTTGTTAATGTTATGTGCCGGGTTTACATTTTGATAATAAAAGGAAAACATTAACTCTTACACATCCGATCAATTCTTTATACCAAATGCTCAAATGTGATTTTTTTCACAAATACGTAATTCTGCTGTTTCATTTTCAACTTCAGTGAGTTTTCTCAGCGAATCTGTGTGATTTGCGTGTAGTGATGTCAGCATCGTTGTGTGTTTGCCAGTATGAAGGGAAACCTCTTTGACCCTGCCTGTCCCCCAACATTAGGCTCAGATATAGACATGAAGGTGTGCTTGAAACCCGCTGGAATGTCCTTCCTGAAGCCTGTTGAGTTTCTCTTCCAATATTTCATGATGGCTTCAAATATGGATCACAATTTTCTTATGCAGTTTTGTTTTCTTGCAAGGTTTTCTTTTCTTTTTTTAAAATTTTCTTGCAAATTGTGCTTTCTGAGAGATAGAGAGAGAGAGAGAGAGGGAGACAGAGAGAGAGACTCTTGCTCTGTCACCCAGGCTGGAAGGCAGTTACACAATCTCGGCTCACTGCAACCTCTGCATCCCGGGGTTGAGGCAATTCTTGTACCTCAGCCTCCTGAGTTGTTGGGATTATGGCTGCTCGCCACCATGCCTGGCCATATATATACATATATAGTATTTTTATTAGAGACGGTGTTTTGCCATGTTGGCCAGGCTGGTCTCAAACTCCCAACCTCAAGTGATCCGCCTACCTCAGCCTCCCAAAGCGCTGGGTTTACAGGCCAGAGCCACTGCACCCAGCCTACTTATGCCCCTTCCTTCTACATTTCCAACCTTACTATCTGCTCTGATTTATGCCTTTTTAGGGGGTGATCATTCTTTTCATTCTTTTAACCCAGTACAGACTATTTGCCCTGTAAAATGGCTTCATTAACAATATTCTCTAGACTTCCCATTTCTACTGCCCTGTGTTGGTTTTACCACTTTCTGGTGGTCATGTCTTCTTGTTTTTATTTTCTTGTATGCTAGAGTACGTTCTCAAGGAACTTCCTAACAGTGTATGGGAGAAATAAACTTCATTCTTATCTGCCCTGACAATTTGGCTGTGTATAAAATTCTGGGTTGGAAACTGTCCTTCTCTTACATCTCAGAAATCCTTTCTGTTGTTTTCTGGCATCCAGTGTTCCTGATGTATTTGAAGATACCCTGACCTCTCCAGAAGACTATAGGTCCTTTGTTTGATCATTAGTGTTCTAATTTTTTTTTTTTTTTTTTTTTTTTTTTTGACACGGGGTCTTGCCTTATCACCCAGGCTGGAGTGCAGTGGTGCCATCTCAGCTCACTGCAACATCCGCCTCCTGGGTTCAAGCAATTCTTCTGTGCTAGCCTCCCGAGTAGCTGGGATTACAGGCATCCACCACCATGCCCAGCTAATTTTTGTGTTTTTAGTAGAGACAGGGTTTCAACATGTTGGCCAGGCTGGTCTTGAATTCCTGACCTCAGGTAATCCACCCACCTCAGTCTCTCAGAGTGCTGGTATTATAGGTGTAAGCCACTGCACCTGGCCTGAATTTTTTAAATGACGTATCTGATGAGAGCTTTCAAAAAATCATCTTGTTTGGCACGTATTAGGCCTTTTCCTTTTTACTGACATCATATTTGCTGAAGGGTTAACAAATAATTGAATCTACTCATTTGAAGTACAGTTTAAGTTTTCACAAAGGTATACTATCATGTATTCATCATCATCTGATGAAATAGAATATCTAGCAACACCAGTAGTTCCCTCTTGCGCCTTCTTAATTGATCTCAACTCCTCATCTCCAATTTCTGACAACCACTGACCTTATTTCCATCTCTTTATTTTGTCTTTGCCAGAACGTCACATAAATAGACTCAAACAGTATATAGACCTTGGTGTCTCACGTCTGTCACATAATACTTTTGAGATTTATTCATGTTGCTGAATATATCAATGGCTTGTTTCTTATTATTACTGTAGTATTCCATTGTTGGTATGTACCCAGATTTGTTTATCCAATCACCAGCTGATGATTTGATAGTCCTATGAGTTGCTTCTTGATATCATATAAAGATGCTATAAACTTTTATTTACAGGTGTTTGTGTGGCCAGATATTTTGACTTCTCTTGGGCAAATAACTAGGAGTGGGACTCTAGGGTTATCTGGTAATCACTTGTTTATGTTTATAAGGTATTGACAATTATTTTTTCCAAAGAGGCTGCACTGTTTCATATTTCTACTTGCAGTGCATGAAAGTATAAGTTTGTCTGAATATTCATCAGCAGTTAGTATTTTCCATATTTATTTTTAAATATTAACTATTCTAGTGGAAGTATGGCTGTATCTTGTGGTTGGGACATTTTCCATTTGAAGATTTCCATTTTCTTCAGTTCTAGACACTTTTCTTGTATTATGTCTTTGGCAATATCCTTCCCTGCCTTGTCCCTATTACTCTCATCCAGGATTCCTTTTATTCAATGTTGGGACCACTGGATTTGTCTCTTCTCTTACATTCTTCTCTATCTTTTTGTATCTAAGTTCTGTGCAATTTCTTTGACTTTACCTTTAGCCCATCTATTTTTTCCCTTTAATTTTACATGTAGTATTTTTTAACCTCCAAGATGTCTTGTTATCTTACAGTTTCTTTTTTCCAACATTCTATTCTGGTTTTTTGAAGGCAAGTTGTCCTCAAATTTTTGTCAAGATATGAATTGGAATCTATTTCCTGATTAGAGCAATCTATTTCTCCTTGAGTCTTTATTTATCAATGATTTATCTTTGTCTTTCTCCATTAAGCTTTCTTCATATTTCCTGTGTTATCTTTTCACATTAAGAAATTAGGCAAAAGGATGCTTCCTGGAAGCTCCATGTAAAATGAACAAGGTAGGCTGGGCGCTGTGGCTCATACCTGTAATCCCAGCACTTTGGGAGGCTGAGGTGGGTGGATCACCTGAGGGCAGGAGTTCAAGACCAGACTGGCCAACGTGGTGAAATGCCATCTCTACTAAAAAGTACAAAAAAAAAAAAAAAAAAAGAA
>NC_045436.1:174347571-174371340 GCF_002776525.5 Piliocolobus tephrosceles | reverse complement strand
AAAAAAAAAAAAAAAAAAAGAATTAGCTTGGCATGGTGGCAGCTGCCTGTAATCCCAGCTACTTAGGAGGTTGAGGCAGGAGAATTGCTTGAACCTGGGAGGCGGAGGTTGCAGTGAGCTGAGATTACACCATTGCACAAGGCAAACAGACAAGAGACCTTGCTTTAATTTGTCTCCTTTCCTGTTCATTTCCACATATATACAAAAAAAGGCAAGGGCTCTGGTTTAAATCATTGACTATCCAGCTGTAAAGGGGGAAATGCTGCAGTTGATATCTATTAAGAATCAGCTATGTTCCTAAACACTTTCAAATAATAGCAATATATGAACAGTTATCTAGTGTTCATAATTTTCATGACCACCTTCCAAACACTCCATGTATTTAATCCTCACAAGAACACTGTCAGAAATGCCTATTACTATTATTCCTCTTTAGAGATGTGGACATTGGCACACAGAGAGGTTAAGTAATGTTTCTAAGATTGCATAGCTAATCAGTGGCAAAGCTAGGTTTGAAAGACAGCATTTTTGATCCATTGTCTTTGCTGCTAGGCACTGTGCTAGACTGGCTCTTAGACACTGACTTTCTCCCTGAATCCCTCTAACAAATTGGTGAGGTGGCCGTTATCACTGCCACTTTATAAAAGAGATTTCTGGGGCCCAGACAGGTTGAAAGACATACTTGATTCCCCAAAGCCAGATGAGTAGAATCTGTCTGACTCCAAAGCCTGAATTCTATTGCCTCAGATTTGTCCAAAGAATGATAATTTTAAATACTTACAAATGAAGATTTCATGACAATTAAATCAATGCTTATTTGAAGTAGGGTAACATATGAACTCAATGTTTTGTTTTAAATGATAAAAACAACAGAAAAAAAAAAAAAAAAAACCTTGTTACTAATGATCTGTGAGAACTGTCTCTTTTACTTTGGAATGAACAATTAAGATTTAACATATCAATTACGTTGTTTCTCAATAACATAATGGATCAATAACCTTCATTTTGTGTTCTTCTTAATTACTGCATGGGGTTTCTGCAGAGATATTCTGAACCAGATCTTGTGTATTAATCTTTGCACAAAGTCCTTGCTCCTCACAATGGAGTAATCAGACCTTGATTAATGTTAGCATTAAACTAACTGCTATCTAATCAGTTGACAAAATGCCAGTTTTGACTCTGGTTTTCTGTGGTCTGTTTGTTTCTGATGTTTCTGATTGGTGTTTGCTATGGGGAAGAATAAAGAAATACAACATACATTATTCATTGAAGTGAATAGAAGGGTTTTTTTGATATTCCCTCAGGCTTTGACAGAATGACAGAGCAGTAACTCAAGGCCTAAATGTAAACCATCACCCTCCCTGCCCTGCTATTTTTTGAAGAACAGAGAATTTAAACCAATCATCCAATAAGTAAAATGTCCCTCTAGAATCCCACATCGTAAAAAATGATACCAACAGCTGCCAAATTGTCCATGAAAAAAAAAAGAAGCCTGTTAGTGAATGTTTGTTCTTTGCCTTGTATTGCAGATTCTTTCAGATCCTTACATTGTCCTTTCTCCCCCTTTTTAAAAATAATACTTAACTATCTTTTTCTTCATGTATTTCCTGCTTTTGTACTCATCCATCCCTACTTCTGTCCTATCTCCATCCATCAGTCTGTCACACTGGAGCAGAATGAGCTTCCAAATACACAGCTTCAGATCACCTGCCTCATGGTCAAAATTCTCCAGTGGCTCTCTAGAGTCCCCACTAGCTTTTCAGAGCAGTAGGGTTGAATGAGGGTGTCTCCAAGGTCCAGAAGTTCCGGAGTGGAAAGACTTCCCCCCTGTTTGAACTGAGCATTTCTATTTGTATCTGCCTGTTGTATAGAAATTCCTAGTGATATATTATTAGATAAGTAAAACAAAAGGTTATGTAACTAAAAAGGCTGGAAAGCTATTGGTCTATAAGAGAAAATCTGCACTCCATCCTATGACATACATATCCCATATAGTGACCTGGGAAATTATTAGTGAAGAGTCCCCCATCTTCCAGTCAATCCATGTTGTGCTGCCTATGCCAGCTCACCCTTCAAAAATTTAAAATTCATCTGATTTGTTTGCATCTTTCTGGACAATCTGTACCTTCTTGTGCTATCTCCTTGCCTTGGCACATTTTCTTTCCTCAGCCTGGAATCTCCTGGCTCTGCTGGTTTGCCTAGAAACTCTAATTTAGTCTTCAAGTCTCAGCTTAAGAGCTACTTTCTGTAAGGTTTTTCTAACTCATCATCTGGACTAGCATTTTATAAAAGAACTTTGTGCAGTGATGGAAATGTTCTGTGTTGTCCAATCCAGTAGCCACAAACCATATGTGAATATCAAACCCTTGAAATGTGGTTACTGCAACTGAGGAGGTGAATTCTTACATTTATTTATAAACTACTTTTGATTTTTTCAAATTGAAATGTAAATAACCACACAGGAGTAGTGGCTACTGCATTGGAAGAGTAGCTCTAGATAGACCTACATCGAAACTATTTTTATTACAATACTTTGAAGAAGTTGCATCATAATTATTTATTTGCATGGATATTGATTATGGTAGTCTATGAGCATCTGTGGGACAGTACTGTGTGTTTGCCTGTGTGAACACTTTGCTGCCAGCACAGTGTCAGGGTCATAGTAGGGATTCTTTGAACGTTGAATAAATAGATGAAATAAAATAGCATAATCAAGTAGGAAGTTGAAACATAAATGGGAAAATTTTGAGGGCATTACAATCAGACACTCATTATTTTGAGTCTAGGATCTTTCACTTGGTGGGTTTGCAACCTAGGCAAGTTGCTTCTGTTTTTTTAGTCTAACTTTTCCACCTATTTAAAGAGCACAAGACATACCTTTCCCTGTTAGATTTCTTGGGCTATTTAGAGGAGCTATGGTATATGAATCATACACAAGTCAATTAGCTAACACTAACTCTCCCTTCAAGGTTACCCACTGTATATTTTCTACTTGTATCTTCTATTCTGAAGCATATTTTTGTTACCTGAAATTCAAAAATGTAATAATAGAAATGTTTGAAAAATTTGCACCAAGAATAAAACAGATTGTAATAAGTATGAACAGTCAAAAAATACTTTTAAAAAGATTACAGCTGGTGGGTTGCAGACCCAAGTAAGCATAGCGATGTCCCCAACTTCAGTGAAACCAAACCCACCTCTACATGGGTAAGAGCATTTGCAGAGGCATGCCAAATGGCAGACGGTGAGCTCTACCAGCATGACTAATGGTAGAGAAAAACAGAAAGGCAGAGGGAAAGAATCTGTTGGTAGAAGCACAGTGATTTATTATTCACTGGGAAAAAATGCAGTGTCAAGAAGTATAGGTTCTTGCTTGACATCAGCGCTCTGAATCAATTGGAAGAGTTTTATTCAGTGAGCTGTAGCCAGAAACAATTGTCCACCTTTGTCATCACTTTGTGTGTCTAAGCACAAAGGGAAGCAATGGCTGCAATCAGCAGGAGAAAGGGAGGAAGCTATAATTACCAAAAAGTATTAGAGTCGTTGGCATATATGTAGAGAGAAAGCAATCCTGAAAACACTGCAATGATTTACATAAACAAACACATAAACAGAATCACCACGTGAATGACCCCATCCCCAAATCAAAAGTGCCAGCTCATCACAGTACTAGTACTCCAGGGGCAAACTAGTGAGCATTGCATTTCTGCTGCTCCAAACCAGACTGCTGTTTAAAATTAATCTTATCAAGGCATTGTAATAGTAAAACAACTTTGGTCACTTTTTGACCTTGGAGATTGATAGACTCAACTATAAAATATGCAAAACTTAGACTCAACTATAAAATATGCAAAACTTAGATTTTTCAACAGGGTTTTCTTTCTTTTCATGACAATTCTCTTTTATTTTTTGTCTCTTCTCCTGTGGGTCAATGCTCATCACAAGAGCCCTTCAGTCTAGTTTCTGCTTCCTTACTGTTATTTTATTTCCTTATTTGCAATTTGAGGTGTTTTTTGTTGTGGCTTATTTGCTTTGTTTTGTTTTGCTTTTTGGCTATGCATGCAACTAAGACCAGAGAGTTAATAGTGTCATACTCATGGAAACTGAAGTCAGTTAAACCTAAGAGTGGACATGAGCATCAATATTTTTTATATAAGAAGCTCTGCTGAGCACTGAGGAACATACTCTGTGAATAAGATGGTCTTTCTATCTGCAGTAGGCAGTCGTAGGAACTTCCACCAGGAATCCATGCTCTACTTCCTAGAAGTGATGACTGTGAATGTGAAATACCACACCCGTGATGGTGTTGTATGACACAGTTGACATTATAAAATAGATAATATCTTAGTGGGCCTGATCTGGACCTGATCCAATCACATGAGACCTAAAAAGTAAAGAATTTTCTCTGACTGGTGAAGAAAAAGGAGACAAAAATAGGAACCAGAGAGTTTCAAAGCAAAAGAAGGGGCAGATGCACTATTGTTTGCTTTGAAGCTGGAGGAAGCCATGTGAGAAGGAGAGCAGACAGCTTTTAGGACCCAAGATTGACTTCCACTGATAGCTATGGGGAAATAGGGAAATCAGTCCTACAACCAAAAGGAACTAGATTATGCCAACAACTTACATGAGTTGGAAGTAGATTCTTCCCAAAGCCTCTAGTGAAGAGCCAGGCTGACTGACATCTTGATTTAAGTCTTTGGAGACCCTAAGCAAAAAGGCTAGTTAAGCTCTCCCAAATATCTGACCTACAGAGCTGCAAAAGAATATTAAATAGTTTTATTTGTATTAAGCCAACAAGATTGTGGCAATTCTCTACACGGCAATGGATAATTAATACTGCATTCTTAAAGAGTATAAAATTACTAGAGAAGAAAATAAAAATATCTGAGTAATAATTATAATGCAGTGTAATATGTGTTGGAATCAGGGAATAGTGAAACGTGCTGTAGTGGGAGAGAATAGAATGTGACTCACTTTGTCAGCAGTACCTACGTGATATATGACTTGGGATGTGACGAATGCAAAGAATTTGGGCAGGAAAAGATAGATTAGAAGTGCTATTCAAGCAGAGGGCACATCTGCAAATATCCATTGTCACAGATTTGTTCCCAAGGAAGCTGACTTTGAGATGGAGATGAGACAGTAGAAGTTTTATCCAGGAGTTCCCTTGGGATCCACACCTGTGGGGGGAAGTAGAGAAGTAGGGATATGCAGAGGGAGAAAGTGAGCAGCAATACAGCCCCATAAAAATCTTTAGCCAACACTAAAGGGAGCTCTGGAGCTGAAAAGGCCCATTAGAATTGTTGATCAGCAATGAATGCAGGCTGTCCGTGGAAGGAGGTGTGACCTTGGACAAGGCGGTTTTCTGCAGCTGAGACTTTTCTCAAGAAGAGTGACAGCTAATGGCTTCCTCCACAAATCCACACTTATAAAGTGGGGCCTGAGAGGTATATACAGGAATGTGGAGAAGTCTGGCCTTTTCAAAGGCAGATGAGAAATTAGGCTAGCCAAACAATAGGATATGCAGAAAAATAGGAAAGTTAGTAAGAAATCAGTGTAAAGACATAAGTGTGTTTTGGCTCATGTAGGGTTCTGTGAGTCAGGCTAAACAGACAGATGTGTATCCTGCTGGGATGGGGTCCCAGGAGAAGGTTTTAGGCAGAAGAGTGATTTGGATTTTTATTAGTTAAATATTCTTGCGGCTACGGAGAAATAGTAAGTGTCTGATTTAAGAAATGAACCAAGGAATACACAGGAGTCAACAGAGTTGGGTTTGAGATGTTAAAGAGAAATTGGATTGGATAATCTTTATAGTTTTATCTGTTACATTTGTAATGGGATCCTGTACTATATATTATTGTTGGAGCAACTGGGTGTACATTGATGCCATTCAGTAAGCCAAGAAATAGAGGTAGAGTAGATTTAAAGGTAAATGTAATAGCTTTGTTGAACATGTTTTTGAGGCATGGGTAAAGTTAAAATAACTTGTAGGTAGTAGGGAACACAAGAATGAATCAATGAAGGCAGAATCACACTAGAAAAAGAAATTTGGAAGTCATGAGAGAACAGGATATTTACTAAAGACTTGAGAGTGTTGGCAATTTCCCAGATAGAGCTCATTGAGCAAGAAGAGAAAGTGATGAAGATAGAATCTCAAAGAAACAATATCCAAGAGGTAGGTCAAAAGCAGGAGGAAAGTGAAGAATCCTGAACAGTCTTGAGGAGTAGAAAGAGAAAAAAAGGAACCATGAAATCCTAGAAATTAAAAGGATGAAGATAATAAAGAGTGAATGGTAAGAAGTGCTAATGTTGGGCACTGGACCTATTAATGGCAAGAAAAACCAGACACAACCATTGCCCTCATGGAGTTTATAATCTAGTAGAGGGATACACATAAATAGAATATTTGCACACACACATATGAAATTACCACTATGGTAAATGCCATGAATTTACAGTGTAGGCTGCTATAAGAGACTGTAATGGGGAAGTCTGACCTCATTTGAAATATCAGTGCAAACCTCTCCAAGGAAGTACTGTGTGAACTGAAATCTGAAGGGATGAATTTGTCACCCACCAGGATTTGTATCTTGAGTCCTAGCCTCCAGTACTACAGAATGTGACTGTATTTGGAGATAGTGCCTCTAAAGACGTAATTAAGTTAAAATGAGGTCATTAGTGTGCTCCCTAATCTAATATGGCTGGTTTCCTTGTGAGAAGATCAGATTAGAACATGGATATCCACAGATGGAAGACATTATAAAGACACAGAGAGAATATATTTATCTAGAAGCCAAGGAGAAGGGCCTCAGAAGAAACCAAACCTGCCTACACCTTGACCTCAGACTTCTAGCCTCCAGAAAACAGGTTATGTTGTTAAAACCACCATCTTTGTTAGGGCCAAGTTATGTTGTTAAAGCCACTTCTCTTTGTTATGGCAGCTGTAGCAAACAAATACAGGGAGGAATCCACCTACTAGTGTGGAAAGATGAAGTCAATGGCTATTTGATAGTTCCATGAATAGGACTTAATGATGAACTGGATATTGGGAAACCAAGCTTGTTGTGTACAATAATGTAGATCATGAACATACTTGACAGTGAGTGAAGGGGGAATTGGAAAGTTGAAGTGTGAATGAGGGGACTAAAGCCTACGACAAAAAGTGTGGCATGTAGATTCAAGTGGTCGATTCCACATGTTCAGCATCTTCTAGCTCCAGGCATTGGAGATGCATTCTATTTATACAATGGACAAAGATCTGCCCTCATGTAACTTATAGATAGTTCAGGAAGCAGGACATTATACAAGTAATTAAACTCATCATTATTTACTATTGTGTTAAATCTTTTAAGGAATAAATAGGAACTTTAGGAAAGTATATGTTCAGCTAGAAAGTAGATTGGGTTATTTGGGGAGTTATTGTTAAGGATGATATTTAGAGTGGGATGAATTTGATAGTTGGGATAAAGATGCCGTAGGAAGGGGAGGGAGAAAAAGATTCAGGAGAGTAAGAATACTCATAAGCAAAGTTAAGGGGTAGAGAGGCAGAGGCATTTGTAATCATGAATGTATTGTGTCCAATGTCCCTGTGGGAAGGAAGGTCACCTAAGCAGACAGCATTGTCACTGACATTTGTCACCATGGAGCTCAGCAGAAACAAGGTTTGCTCTGCTTTTCTGAACAGCATGTAGGCACCTTGCCATGCAGCTTGTCTGGGGACAGTCACACAGTCCTGCTGAGCTGTGCCTTCCAGGGGCCTGGCTTCCTGTGGAGCTTCGATGATAGTGCAGACAGTGGGATGATCAGGTGGTTGGGAAAGCTGCAGCTCTCAGAGTTGGAGGCGCCATCTGGCAAGAATGTGGGATCACAGAGGGGAAGACTTAAAGTGACAGTGTTCATGTATTCCACATACATTTAATAAAAACTTATTAGGTTACAAGCACTGTACTAGATATGAGAAATCAGAGGGTGCCCAAGAGACACAAGTTGTTTTCTCTCTTTAGTAGCTTGTATTGTGTCCCTTCCCCAAAAAGATATGCCTAAGTCCTAACCCCTGGTACCTGTAAATGTGAACTTACTTAGAAATAGTGTTTTGGGGACAGGCGCGGTGGCTCACACCTGTAATCCCAACACTTTGGGAGGCAGAGGTGAGCAGATGACAAGGTCAGGAGTTCGAGACCAGCCTGGACAATGTGGTGAAACCCTGTCTCTACTAAAAATACAAAAGTTAGCTGGGCATGGTGGTGTACACTTGTAGTCCCAGCTACTTGGAGGCTGAGGCAGAAGAATTGCTTGAACCCAGGAGGCGGAGGTTGGAGTGAGCCAAGATTGTGCCACTGCACTCCAGCCTGGGCAACAGAGAGTGAGACTCCATCTGGAAAAAAAAAAAGAAGGAATAAAAAGGAAATAGTGTTTTTGTTTTTGTAGATGGGACTAATTTCGAAATCTCAGGATTACGTTGTCCTGAATTTAGGATAGGCTCTAAATCCAGTAGCTGGTATCCTTATAAAAGAAAGGAGAGGGCATTTGAGACACAGACATATAGACACAGAGGAGAAGGTCAGGTGAGGGAGGTGGAGGTTGTAGTGATGCATTGACAAGCCAGAGAATACCAAGATGGCCCACAGCCACCAGAAGCCAGGAGTGACGCATGGAACAGATTCCCCTTGCAGCCCCCAGAAGAAACCAACCCTAATGACACCTTGATTTCAAACGTCTGGCATCCAGAACTGTGAAACAAAACATTTCCACTCTTTTCAGCGCCCAAGTTTGTGATAGTTTGCTACAGCAGTCTAAGAAATGAAACATGAGGTTAATGTCAACCTTTTTTTTTTTTTCCTGAGGTGTGGAATTGGTTAGAGAACTAAGAAAGGCATGATATGGCTTTCATGACTTCCACAGGGAAAGACAATAACTAGGCGGAGGAAGACAGGAATGAACATTTTTTGGTGAACCTACTGTATGCCAGGCATTGTGTTGGGTATTTTACATATGCAATAAGCTACTTAACTCTTACAACATTAGGAAGTTGGTATTGTCATTCATGGTCTTCTTTTTTTTTTTTTTTTTTTTTGAGACGGAGTCCCGCTCTGTCGCCCAGGCTGGAGTGCAGTGGTGTGATCTCGGCTCACTGCAAGCTCCGCCTCCCGGGTTCACCCCACTCTCCTGCCTCAGCCTCCCCAGTAGCTGGGACTACAGGCGCCCGCCACCACGCCCAGCTAATTTTTTTGTATTTTTAGTAAAGACGGGGTTTCACCGTGTTAGCCTGAATGGTCTTGATCTCCTGACCTCGTGATCCACCCGCCTCGGCCTCCCAAAGTGCTGGGATTACAATGGTCTTCTTATAAAACATTTCAGTCTCAAAGAGGTTAGGTGATTTGTCCCAAGTCGCCCAGAGGAAGCCAGTAAGCTCAGGCCAGCAGGACCTCCGAGTTTGCATCCTTCTCTGGAAACATGCTGCATTTTCCTCCCTGCCAAGGAGAAGGCCCTGACTCAATGGACCCCAAATAAGATCCTGTATGTATGCCTCAGTTTCTTCATCAGGTAACTGTAGAGACTAGATAGCCAAAGATTCCTTTCCCATCTAAAACAAAGGATCTGCTTAAGTCCATGGAGACCCAGAGCTTTCTGCTTAAACATTTCCTGCTCTGATCCATGCTCTGCATCCAGTATGCAAAATGAAACATGTTCACTCCCTCTCAAATTGCTCTCGGGGTTGTAATTCTTATCTTTATTACTACCTCTGCAAGGAGTAGTAGTAAATCATTAAGTGTGTATTTTTTTGCCCCCCCCCCCACCTTTTTTTTTGTTCTCTCTTTCAAAGTTAATCAGGTTACTTCACATTACTTCCATATAATTTTTTACGAAGTAAATTTCCAACTACCTTTAACCACAGATTAGTCATCACATTGTGCTTTTCAGGGTTATATTAAGTCATTCGTCATAGATGCTGCCGATAATTGTTGGCTTAGGCTAAATGTTTCCTTGTTCAGAGTATTTATCACATCCTGTACCTGCCATGCCTGTGAAAATAAAACGCAGGGAGGGTGTGAACTGGCTCGCAGAGGGCAGAAGAAAGTGAGTGTGAAGGAGCTGGGTAAACTGCAGAGGCCCCTGCAGTGGGGAGGTGGTTATTACTGGCATTAAGTCATCCTTTGGCAGGTTTTATTGCTGCACGATGAAAGGGACAAAGAGGAAGTGTCTACAGGCTCACAAACACACAGGGGCTGTGTAGGGAGAAGGTGGGCTTCCATGTCTGGGAAGCAATGCTTTCTAGCTGTGAACGTGGCAAATCACTTAGCATCTCCCATCTCAGACTCCTCGCAGGCAAAGTGTGAATTGGAAATTCCACCCCACAGGGCTGTTGTGAGATCTGAATGAAATTGTGTCTATGAAGCCCTAGCCTGGCCCAGGGCATTCAATTGAGTTTGAGGTCCTCTCATTCAAGGCAACTGGCTGGAAAGAATTCTCCACAGGATTCATTTGCACTGATCACATAATGCCTCATGTCCCATCATGGATCTTGGATAGGTCTGCAAGCTGGGGCCTCCTATCTGCCACATAGAAACCCATTTTGAAGGTACTCCCTTGGAAGTGGAATCTTCCACTGTGCTGTCATGGCCTCTTGACCTGGTCAAGACCAGTCTGGTTTGCTTCAGCAAGTAACTTTTGGTACAAGGTTTATATTCATGCTGCTTAACATCCGATATTCTCCCAAACGCTAGCTTTGACTTAATGATCTTTATTAACCAGCCTTCAACAGAACACGCCAACAGTTTCCATCACACTGGGAATAGGATCCCAATAAATCACCAGCCCCTTGCCATGGTCCACAGCCCTGATGACTCTGCCTCTGACTTCTCTTGCTGCTTTCCTTCTCCTTCACCAGCTCTAGCAACACAGGTCCTCCTGCTGTTCCTTGGTCCCCACTCCCACCGCAGCCCATGTGCACACACTCCTCTCCCTACGTGAAACTCTGTCTCTGCACCTGCATAGTCTGCGCTGTCACCAGTTTCACCTGTTTGCTCCAGTGTCAACCCCAGAAGAAAGCCTTCCCTGATCATCCTGTTTAAAGTGGCACCATCCCCTCCATTGCCATTCATCCTCTCACCTTTGTAAATTTGTTTTCACTGCCTTTTTTTGTTGTATTACATTAACTATGTATTTTGCCTGTATTCTCCCACTAGAATATGAATAATTTGAAAGCAAGAACCTTCTTTGTTTTCTTCGGCCCTATATTCATATCCCTGGAAAAGTATTTGACATGTATTATGCATATTATAAATATTTGTTGAGTGAAAGAATGCATAAACACACTGACTTTCATGAATAACTATGCCATGGTACTTGAATTAAAGGAGTGAGAGGCAAACATTTGCTCAGCTAGGGGATGGTTCGTTCAATAATTGTTTTTTATTTGAGTAGTAGCCACGTCTCTGTCTATTAGGTGGAGGTTATTATTCCCATTTTACAGATAAGAGGGAAGAAAGTGGTTCAGAGATTAGGATATTCCCATAAAAGAATGGTACACAAAGCCACTCAGTTTCTCTGATGAACAGTAACTGTGCATTAAGGATTTGCTAATGAATGAACACTTAATTGTTTAAATTATTGAGGCTAGAAAACTATACTTACTCCTATGATTGTTGTGTTTATTGTTTTTATTATCATCATTATCATATTATTAATATTATTAACATCATCATCATTACTAGCACTTTAGCTCTTTCATTCTCAGTTTCACAAATAAATTTGGATGTGTTCATTTCAAAGCTACCTGACTCTGCATAACACACCATATCACTCAGATTCCTTTAATAAAGTGCAGTGATCACTCTCCCCTTCACCTTCCTTGTGGCCACCTGACTCTGTACTCTTTCTAGGATGTAGTAAAAATGGAAGGGGAACAGAACCTATTTGATGGCCGCCTCTAATGGAGAGGGAACACAAGTCGCAAAGTGAAAAGATCAGTGGGAAAAGTGTGTTAGGCCATTCTCACAATGCTATAAAGGAATACCTGAGGCTTAGTAATTCACAAAGAAAATAGGTTTTATTGGCTTATGGTTCTGCAGGCTGTACAAGCATGGCACCAGCCTCTCCTTGGCTTCTGGGGAGGCCTCGGGGCGCTTTTCCTACACATGGCTGAGGGTTGGAGAGGGAGAGGGCACATCACATGGTGAAAGCAGGAGAAAGAGAGAGAGTGGGGAGGGAGGAGAGGTGCCACACACTTAAACAACCAGGTCTCACAAGAATTCACTCACTATCATAAGGACAGTACCAAGCCGATGGGGATCTGTCCCATGACCCAAACGCCTCCCACCAGGCCCCGCTTCCAAAACTGGGGATTATAATTCAACATGAGATTTGGCAGGGACATATATTCAAACTATATCAAATGGTGATCAGCCAGGGCTGGCACTGTCCCACGCAAACCCGGGCACATGGCCCGCCTAAGTAGAGAAGCATGAGATGGAGATCCAAAAGTATGGGCTTGGTAGTCAGGAAGATCTGAGTTCAAGTTCAGAGTCCTTGAACTTGTGACAGTGGGTAAATGCCATAACCTCCTCAAGGCGATGTTAATAATAAAAATATAACTCATATTTTGCTTTGAGGATTAAATTAAACTGCAAATGTAGAAACCCCTGTAGAGTGTCAGCCTCATAGCTCGTGCCAGGAAGAAATGTAGCTGCTATTGTGTTATGCAGCACTGGGTTCTCTGTTGATTTGAAAAGCAGAGGCTTTAAGAGGTGACGAGACTTGCTCAAGGTTACACTGAGATAGATCTCATATAAGGGTCAAGACCTACAGATGCTCCTTGCAATTTGCTGTCCACCATAAAGTGCTGCTCTTCTGATGCATTCTTTATTACAAGCCACTAGTGCAGTACTTAGTATATTGGAGATGCTTCTGAAATAAAAGATTCCATAATAGCAACATCAAAATGTCATTTATAACAGAATTCCCCTTTATTTTTTCAGCAAAGTTTTAGTAAGTGATTAGTACATCTTAAGCCCTGAGTGATAGCTAGGGAATAAAACGATAATGAATAATCGATGATGCCCTTGCCTTCATGAAGCTTACACTCCCAGGTTTGTACGCTGTAGATGTTATCAGATGCTGATTTCTATATACAGACCCTGAGAAATAGAAGCAAAGAGTGTTTGATTTACTACTTTTCAGTTCACTACTTTTATCCCAAGAGAAATTTTCATTTCAACTCTCCGGCCTTACCAGTATCACTGAACACAGAAAATTCTTGAACGCTTAACAAGGTGAAACACAGTTTCTTTCTTTTGATGAATACAAAACAATGGTTTCTTTTGGAATCATTTTTGGATACAACATCTTTTTTGTGTGTGCAAACAGATTTTATGTTCTAAAGAAATGAACAACTAAGGCATGCACATGAGAAGATTTGTCTTCATATTTCCTTTTTTTTCATAAAAATATTTAGCTATTGTTCAAGAAACCACACTGCTTCCTAATTAGCATTCAGCATTAGCTCTTAAGCTAACCACATAGGTCAGCTGATTTCAGATATAAGACAGCATAACTATAGTAGACTGAACCTGCACATTCAAAACAAGATCAATTGGTCAACATGTGTATAGTAAGTGCCTATTACATGCAAGACAATGCTCTAGGTATTGGTGCAAACAAGAGAGACTTAATCTTTGCCCTCAAAAAGCTTACACTCTAGAGAAAGAAACAGAAGTAGATGTTCAACCAAAAATACATTACAAAGATAATGTTAATTTTTCAAAAGTGTGTGAAAAAGATAAAATTGATCCATAAGTTAAAGAGTGCCTGAGGGAGTTGCTGGGGATGAAAAGCTCCACACAAATATCATCTCAACATAAATGAGATGACATTTGTGTTGACTAAATAACAAGAAGAAGGCAGTCATGTGAAGGTTTACAGAAGGCACTTCAAATAGAAAGAACAGCAGATACAAAGGTCCTGAAATGAGTGCACTCAGTGTGCTATTCCAAGGGCTGCAAGAGGGTCAGTGTGGTTGGAGCTTGGGATGACAAAGAGTGGCCTGAGGTGAAGTTCATGACAGAAGCAGGGGCCACTTCGTGAAGGGCCTTGTAGGGCATAGTAAAAAACCTGGGGCATGGTTTCATGCAGGGAAGCTTACACCGTCTGATTATAAGGGTCACTCAGGCATCCGTGTGAAGAGCTGACTGTAAGACACGCAGGTGGAGATGAGGACCATCATCAAGATAATGGCACTGGATCTGGGGGATGAACTATGCTGACCTGGATTAGGATTTCAGTGGCAAAGATAATAGCGAAAGATCAGATTTGGGATGCTTTTTGGAAGAAGAGCTCATAGAACGTGCTGATGGGCAGAATTAGGGTAAAGGAAAAGAAAAATAAAATCAAGGATTCCTCCCAGTTTGGGGCCTTGATAATTGGCTTGATGGTGGATTTTGGTGGGGGCAGGGGTGGCATGGGAGAACAGTGTTCTGTTTTGGATTCCATTTGATTTTTTAAGTGAAAATGCTGAATGGGAAGTCGAGCCTGGGACTCGGGGAGTCCTCAAGGCTAGAAATGCAAATTTGAGAGTCTTCCTGTATTGCTGGTATTTAAAGAGAGGAAACTACAGAAAATCACCTAAGAAAAGAATTCAGGGAGAGCGGGTAAGGGGTTTGGAGATAGAACCTGAGGAACTCCAAAATTTAGAGATCTGTCGGGGGGAGAAGAGACAGCATGAAAAAGTTAAAAAGAAAAGTTGATTTAAAAGGAAAACAATGTAGGCAACATATTTTTTCACAGACTTTTTCCCCAACTGATCCTTGTGAAATCTGATGTTTGTCTTATTTGTCCTTAGTAGCTGGTTTGACATAACCCATCTCATTCCTATTCCACTCTCAGCTACTTCAATTCAGCAAATCTAGATGTTCTGTTTCTCTCCTGTTTCCATTTTGACTGATATTACTACAAATTGTGGGTCCTTCTCTGACCTGAGATCCACTTCTTAGATCCTCGATTTGGAGATTTCTGAGCTTCAGATACTTGTGGGTACATTGTGGGTGCCAGAAGTAAGGCTTTCAAATAGAAAATGGGGAAAACAAAAACAAAAGCAAAATACTGTTTATGAAAATAGAAAAATCTCTCTGTATGTATCCATTATCCATCCAACAGATAGTGTTTCTGTGCATTTTTGAGCAAATAGGAAACACGGTTTTAATGTTTGGGTGATGTCTCATAGGTGAAAAGGTATGGACCTGTGGCACAAATATCTGGAACAAAAGGTCTCGTGGTACTCATAGTAAATCTGTACACCTATGAGTCCATGTTTTCTAGGCTATGGGTATAGTCTCTCATAAACTAGGGGTCATATGCTAATAATAACAATAATGATAAATTAACTAATATTAATTGACAGTTACCCCTATGTTAGGCACTGTGCAATGTAAAGCTCTATTTAATTTTCAAAACAGACTTTTGAGGCAGGTGTTATTATTATCTTCATTTTCAGACAGTAAACTGAGGTTTATAAAGGCGAATTCATTCCCAAGATAATTTGGCAAGTAAAAGGCCAAGTTGTTAGTTGAATTTAGTTTGATTCAAGCCTTTACTTTAAGCCAGTGTAAACCAGTGCTAACATGCATATTCTGATCTCGCAGGTCTGAGATAGAATCTGATACTTTGCATTTCTATCGAGCTCCCAGGTGATGAGTATGCTGCTGGTCCCAGGAACCCTCTCTGAGTAACCAGGCTCTCAGCCTCTATGTTATAGTGTCCCCTCATGACCTGGAGACATGCTTGCTGTGATATGAGTATTGAGCAACTGCATACTGAGAGAATAAACATGGGGAGATGGGGCAATAGATAAGTCTTCCCATCCGCTCACAAAATCTCAGATCTAAAAGTACAATCTGGCCAGGCATGGTGGCTCATGCCTGTAATCCCAGCACTTTCGGAGGCCGAGGTGGGTGAATCACCTGAGGTCAGGAGTTCAAGACCAGTTTGGCCAACACGGTGAAACTCCATCTCTACTACAAACACCAAAATTAGCTGGGCGTGGTGGTAAGCACTTGTAATCCCGGCTACTCAGGAGGGTGAGGCAAGAGAATTGCTTGAACCTGGGAGGCAGAAGTTTCAGTGAGCCGAGATCGTGCCATTGTGCTCCAACCTGGGGGACAGAGCAAGACTCCATCTGAATAAATAAATAAATAAATAAATAAGTAAAATGAAAGTACAATCTGACCTCTACACTTTTTAACTCCCACATAAGGGAGGAGATATTTCAGTTCTCTTATTTCTGTGATTGGGTTACTGTACAAGACTGGATAAAAACATGTATCAATCACATGCTGGCTAAAACTTAAATCTAGAAATAAAAGAACTACTGAATTGGTTCAGGAATCTTCCAGTTTGTACCTTTGTGTATAAGATCAAGGAGAACTTCACCCAGCTTTTTCAGGCTTAACCATAAATTACATTTTGTGCGTGTACATGATAATTTTTTCCCCTAAGGTATTTTTCTCTTCACTAAACCTGAAGCCCTTACAGTCTTATCCACCTTTTCTTCGCACTGCTCATAACACAGGCTAAGTTTCCTCTGCTTCACAAAGGGAATAACAGAAAGCACAGATCATTTAATCATTTGCCCAAGGTCACCCTGGGTATCAAGGATGAAGGAAGTGGGTTCTGTGCATCTGACTCTCAGCCCAAGACCCTATCTCCCTATCTCTGACCCTATCAGAGACTAGATCCTCACTAGTATCTCTGTGTGACAGGTATTCTTTTCAAGAAAACAGAATGCCGATTAAAGGGATGAGATTAACAACCTTAATAATTTAAAAAACATAGTTTTCCCCAGCACTTTGGGAGGCCGAGACGGGTAGATCACTAGGTCAGGAGATCAAGACCATCCTGGCTAACACGGTGAAACCCCGTCTCTACTAAAAATACAAAAAACTAGCCGGGCGAGGTGGTGGGCGCCTATAGTCCCACCTACTTGGGAGGCTGAGGCAGGAGAATGGCGTGAACCCGGGAGGCGGAGCTTGCAGTGAGCTGAGATCCGGCCACTGCACTGCAGCCTGGGCGACAGAGCGAGACTCCATCTCAAAAAAAAAAAAAAAAAAAAAAAAAAAAAAAATTGGTTTCCAAAGACTAGGGAGTACAAAACTCTATTATACCACTTCCATGAATTCAAGTGAGGAGCTCAATTCACTACCATCTCATCGTGGCTGGATTTCAGGGACTCTTGAGATTTAACCTGCTCACTTATCCATAGATAGGAATCATTGTTCCCCATCCTACTAAACACTGTCATGAATTTAAGAGAGACAATACAGAGAAGCTGGTGGATACATGACAGCCCATTTAAGGAACACTTCACCTAAATTTTGAGGTGCATGTGGCCTTTTAAAAATAGTCTAGAGGCAATAAGACAGTCTGTCAGAATTAAGTTGGATTCTGTCATGTTCTGTATTAGTCCTCTTTTACGTATTTGCTTCTATAAAAGTCTAACTTAAAGTTGTTATTATTTATTTACATATATGTTATCATATGTCACATGTCATACTACTGTATCTGTCATGTCCACTCTTTTCCTTGACTCTGTCCCATCCTCTCAAACTATATTTGAGTTTTATCCACAGTTTCTTCTGTTATGAGCATCTATTCATGTTTTTGGTTCTTGCCACCAGAATCTCACCTCACAGCTGGCCCCAGACAAGTGTCCAATATGGTACCATAAGGTTGGCTCCTTGAAGTCAGTGTGAATGTACACTTTATTTCACTCACTTCTTCCTTGCTTTATTTGCTGATATTATTTATGTATAGATGGATGGTCTTGAGGATCGGTAATTGGGGTGGAGATTGAGGGAGCAGCTCTCCTTCACCTGATAACAAGAGCTGGAGCCTGAACACACTAATTGGCTACCCAAGCCAGCCAAGCAAGGGTGGATCTGGAGATGAAGAACAAAATGAGGCCCAAGGGAGACTATCAAGGCTTATAGCAATCCTACCTAGCCCACTGTCAGGTACCTGGAAATTGGAATAAAGATGGAAGCAAAATTTTAGGAGTCGGGCAAACCCAGGAATAAATAAGGAAGCATGAGTGAAAGGACCCAAAACAAGGTCACTTCAGGCCCAGCATAAACAATGTCAGAGGGTGAGAGCTTTGCCACGTTGCGGGGCAACCATAGAGTAAAGAGGTGGGTTAGCCTGGAGTGGGAGTTAGCCTGAGTTGAAAGGACAGCATCTCAGGAGGTTCCAGATCAGCTTTTTCATTAGGTTGTAAATTTTTGGGAGAGGGGAATATGTTATATTTCTTTTACATCTGTCACAACAGGTAGCAAAGTTTTTGGAACACAGAGACTGTTCAATGCATGCTCACTGCCTGCTTTTTCTTACCTCTCTCATGTATGTGCTGCTTCACTTATGAAAACTATTTTCTTTTATGATGAGATTCCAAGTCAACACCCCAAGTGGAGAGATGAGCTCTAACAGTGAAGTTTACATGATCTCGATTTTGGGCAGTAGTTAACATGTGATCTCTGGAGTCTATCTTTCCAGGTTGGAATCCAGCCCTGCTACTTGCTAGCTGTGTGACTTGGGGAAGTTATTTAACCTCTTTCTACTTCAATTTTCTTGTCAGTAAAATGACGAAGATAGTCCCTGACTTGATGGGGCTGTCCTGAGGTAAAATGGGTGTAAAGTACTCAGAGAAGTGCTCAGCACTTAATAAGTAGTTCAATACATGTTAGCCGTATTTATTATTAATTACAACCTAAAAGTGACTGTATCAGTTAGAGTTTACCAAAGAAGTAGCCCCTCTAGGATACATGGATGGATACAGATAATAAGAGAGCATGTTACAGGGAACTGGCCTTATATAACTGTGAAGCTGGTTAAGCAGTGTCTAAAGGCTGCCTCCACATCTGCTGGTGAAGCCTTAAGTCCAGAGCGGGGGAACTCTGAAAAGGAAGATCATGAGTATGCTGGTCCCTATAAGTATGAAATGGAGCACCACAAAAATCTACTGAAGCCCATCCATTCTTGTTGCCTCTGACTTTGGTAGTGGAAAGGGTGTCCTGCAGAAGCTAGGACCATTGCATCACAGAGCTAAACGTACACCTGATCTGGGAATTAGATGAACTGAAGGAGTGATCTAAGGGAAGGTAGAGAAATCGCAGACCTATAGCTGCTGCTTCATGCCAATGAAGTGAGTCAGCAGATCAGTAACAAAAACTATGAGCTACAAAATGCTTCTCTTCCAAAATCTTCCCAGAATCTTCCTTGTAGCCCATCCTAACTGGGAAAACACAAGATAGACAATCTGGAAAATGTAGTTGAACCCAGCTAAGTTGAGAGATGGTAAAACTATTACAATGATGACAGACCAAATTATGGTAGCTAATTTATTAATATACATGCCAATTCAAATCTTATCACTTGCAATTTAAAAGATGATTTTGACAGCAAACTAATTGATTTGAAGGTGAAGTTTTCTTGAAGATTAATGCTGAGGTCATGAGACCATGAATGGTCTTTTATTTATTCTCTCATTCTTCTAGCTCAACACCCTCAAGGCAAATTAAATGAGTTTCACAAGCAGTCCAAGACCTGTGCAGCTGTTCCTTGAAGTCATGAAGGACTCGAGGTCTTCTAGCTCTCCACTCCACCATCTTTAGCATGTGGTTCTTGTCATTGAGGTTGCAAAATAGTAACTGTGTTCCCAGGCAGTGATTCCACACTCCAGATAAAGGAAGGAAGCAATACGGTAGAAAAATTCCAATGGTTGGGAAACAAAACTTTCCTAAAAAATCAGCAAGAGACTCCAGCTGATGTCTCATTGGGCAGAACAGTATCAATCAGGGGAGTTTTTTTTTGTTTTGTTTTGTTTTGTTTTGTTTTATGCACACATTATTGCTTCAAACAAAATTAGGGTTCTGTTTGTAAGGAAGAAGCTAAGAGAAATACATATTGGAAAGGTAAATGGCACTAAAAACCAGAGAGGAAAAGACCAGATGCAGGGGAATTAGCAAGAAGTTACTATTATATATAAAAAAAGAAAAAGAGTGATGTCGTGGAGCATGGTGGTGTGGTAGAGGTGGTTGGAGGTGGCAGTGTCAGGATGTATTGTAATGTAGAGCAGATGGATTTGATTTGGTGGAGGACTAGAAAAAAAGAAAAAAATAATTTGTAAGCCATCATCGACTTAGGATAATATTTGGAAGTCATGTTGCCTGAATTAGTGACAACGTCATGGGACCCATAACTCCTTGCTTGACATTTACATTCTCAGCGATGCAGTTGGAGACAAAGAATGTCTGGGGGGGAAAAGGAATGGGTATCTAGTGCTTTGGATCATTGACTTCTATAGGCCGGAATAATGCGACCAAATATTGGTGGGTGTTTTGGCTATGTGATGGATAAAGTGTGATATAAAACTTTTTTAAAAAGTGAAGAAAACAGGTTTGAGGCTATAGTAAAATCCTAGCATCAACTTTTACCACTTCTACCTGCAAAGGATCTAAATTCCCTGAACCTCAGCTTTCTCCTACCCAAGATAAGGAGATTGATATCTTTGTTATAGAGTCGTTCTGAGAATTACTTAAAATCTTAGGTAAAAATGACTTATCTTTATCTCTTACTTCCTGGCCTGGGAAATAACCCTCTTTTCCAAAGCTCCTGGAAACTCCCGTATCAGATTCGCAAAATGATTTATAAGCAAACTGATGTCACAGAAAAGGCCAGACTTCAGCCTCAGACAGAAATGCTTTCAAAATATGCTTCTCATCAGTGATACAAGTGACTTAACTTGTTTCAGCCACGGTTCTCAGAAATGCAAAGCAGGACTAATGATGCTTATGTCATGACCTTACTGAGAGGCCACAGCTTGTTGGGACAATTAAGTAAACTTAAATAAAATACAGCGCACAAATTCCGTAGCCTGAGACCAGACACATGGCAGGAGCAGTTCAATGTTCATTTTCCTCCATTGAGATAAATAATGAGACATAACATGATAGATTATTTAGTCTAAAACTTTCAGGGTTTCTATCATGCTGGGTTCCTAACCAAGCCTGATCTGATTGCCAAACTTTGGTTAATCCTACTTTGCAGTTTTTTGTTTTGTTTTGTTTTGTTTTTCCTGAGAAACTCTGCATCACATCGCATGAATCCTCTTGCTATGGCCATGGCCCTGCAGTGTCAAGGGATCTGGAGACCTTCCATGGAGAAAAAAACATGACGTGATGTAGTCATGGTACTCAACAGTGCACTGCAAATGTGGTAAGTCCTGAAATAATATAAGCAAGACAATCTTCAGAAGAAGAAAAGAGATGCAAGGATTAGCCAGGAAAGAAGAGATGGATTTCCCTTGAGCCGAATTTCAGTGGTGAAATAATGAGTCATGAAAATAGAGATATTGAATTTTAAATGACACACAAGGGACACCTCCCTGTTCAACCTGCTTCCCACTTAGGGCTGTCGGCGTAAATCAGGGCTCAGACGGGTCTGCTAGGCAACAGGCTGGGTTTGGCGCCTGACAGGAAGACTGTCAGCAACTTTAGGCGTGCCTTACATTTAGAAAGCCTCCTGTCATCTGACTAATCACAGAACCTTTTTCTTGTGACTAATGGGTAGTTTTCTTTAATCTCCAGAAACCTCTGATCAATTAACTGCTATTTAAGCCAATCAAGGAAATTGAGATATGGGGTGTAATTAGCTTTCTGGAGGTTACACATAGCATTAGTCAGCAGAGAATCCTGAAGTGGAACTCAGCGCAGGGCTGGTGAATGTGGAAAGAGTAAAAATAGGTAGCATCAGAGTAGAAGGAAGATGTGAGCAGCCACCAGGAGATGAGGCATCCCCCCGACCCTGAGGGAAAAATAAGAGACTCTTTTCCTATGGTTCCTTAGAGAACCAACCACACCTTTGAACAATAAACTTTTGTCTGTGTTAGTATTCTTCCTAAGACACTTGTCTCATTTGTCTCTAGCATAGTACATGGCCTCATCAGCCCTCCACTTCACCTCATTGTGTGATTGTGAAAAACTAGTTGTGTACCAGCTTGATGGCAAATATTTCAGTATCACACACATGAAGATTGTAGCCATGCACGCCTGAGGGTCAGTGATAAGCCATTATTATCACTGTTATTTGTTCCCAGATTCTACCAATGCAAACTCCTTGATATCACTGAAATGATGTCTCTTTCTCTGTTTCTCTTCCCCTGATTAACTGCTAATATATGACCAGCTGCCTCTTCTTTCAGCTTTTGGTGAAATTCTTTCAGCTTCTTTCAACCCTGCCCTGCCCTCCTCTCCCATGTGCCCCCCAGTCATCCATGCTTTGGCATGTCTTCCCCAGCGTTTTTGGGATGCCGACAAGCTCCTAACTTTGTTGGTTTGCCTGCATACAGTTTGCTTTTCTGTGAGAAGGGATGACTGTCACTCATAGGGAACCCTGGCTATTTTTCTTCTCTTGTCCAAACATGAAGCACACTTGCTTCTCCACGTGTGGCATTGCAGAAAGCTTGGGGGATGCTCTAGGTCTTGATGGCTTTGATTGGTGTGTTAGTTTCCTATGGCTACTGTAACCAATTACCACAAATGTAGTGACTTACAGTAACACACATTTTTTTTTTTTTTTCTTACAGTTCTGGAGGTTAGTAGCTGAAATGGGCTGATATCAAGATCTCAGCACAGCCATGCTACCTTTGAAACCACTAGCAAGAGTATCCAAACTTTTGGCTTCCCTGGGCCACATTAGATGAAGAATTGTTTTGGGCCACATCTAAGAAACACTAACACCAATGATAGCTGATGAACTAAAAAAAAAAAAAAAAAAAAAAATACAAAACCTTCTTATAAAGCTTTAAGAAAATTTACAGGTCAGGCATGGTGGCTCATGCCTGTAATCTCAGCACTTTGGGAGGCTGAGGTGGGCAGATTACCTGATGTCAGGAGTTTGAGACAAGCCTGGTCAACAAGGTGAAACCTCATCTCTACTAAAAATACAAAAATTAGCTGGGTATGGTGGTGGGTGCCTGCAATCCCAGCTACTCAAGAGGCTGAGACAGGAAAATTGCTTGTACCTGGGAGGCAGAGATTGCAGTGAGCTGAGAGATCGAGTCACTGAACTCTAGCCTAGGTGACAAGAGTGAAATTCTGTCTCAAAAGAAAAAAAAAAAGGAAAGCTTATGAATTTGTGTTGGCCCTCATTCAAAGCTGTTCTGGGCTGCATGTGGCCCACGGGCCAGGATTAGACAAGCCTGCTGTAGGAGGAGAACCCATTCCCTTGCCTGTTCCAGCTTCCTATGACTGTCTCTACCTCTTTATTCACAGCTCCTTCCTCCATCTTCAAAATCAGCAGTTTAGCATATTCAAATCTCTAACTCTGAGCTCCTGCTTTTGATTTTGTTTTCCGTTTTTGCTTGTTTGTTTGTTTTTGAGACAGAGTTTTGCTCTTGTTGGCCAGGATGCAGTGCAATGGCAATGGCATGATCTTGGCTCACTGCAACCTCTGCCTCCTTGGCTCAAGTGATTCTCCTCCCTCAGACTCCTAAGTAGCTGGGATTACAGGCATGCACCACCGCACAAGGCTAATTTTTTTTTTTTTTTTTTAATAGAGATGGGGTTTCATCATGTTGGCCAGGCTAGTCTCGAACTCCTGACATCAGCCGATCCACCCACCTCAGCTACCCAAAGTGCTGGGGCTACAGATGTGAGCCACTGTGCCCAGCCTCCCCTTTTCCTTTCCTTTCCTTTTCTTTTCTTTTCTTTTTTTTTTTTTTTTTTT